>NW_007074758.1:1830-110170 GCF_000164805.1 Carlito syrichta | reverse complement strand
AGTATCGTTCTCAGAAGAACGACCAGATGTATACCTGTTCCCTAGAAGTCCAGACACGTGGCTCCAAATAGAAAGACTCCAGAATGCTCCTATGAACTTATAAACCCAGACCCTGGTGCCCTCCCAAAAATACCTTCTAAACTTGGTGCCACGTGTAAACCCAAGTACCTAATTCCGAATAGCTGAACTACCAGAAGTTTCTGGAATACGAGGTAACCCTGAACTCAGGGATTACATTCAAAACACCCGAAATGATTACTTCTGTTCTGGAATTTGTTGTTAGAGGATGCAGAATCCAAATGGACTTTTAGTGTTATATTTTCGTTTAAACTATCGAGAGGTCCAGAATGTTGCAGAAGTTTTGGAATGACTGAATCCTAATATGTACATAGGAATCAGCTCTGAAAAATATGGGGATGTGGAAGTCCGAGTCTTTTGGACCTTACCAAGATGCCCTAGGCATTTTTGGAATTGAGGACTCCGGTAACCCATATTCGTTATTCTTACTTAGCAAGAGCCCGTGTAGTTTCCTGTATATGAGGACTCCCATTCCCCGGATTCTTGCTTCAAAATCCTTATTCTTGTTGAGCCCTTAGCAAGACGCACAGTAGATTTTTCGCATTTAGGACTCCTTTATAACAGATTTTTTATCCTTTCTTAGGAAGAGGCTGTGTAGTTTCCTTATATGAAGATTCCCAATACCGAGACCCTGTTTCAAAACACTGATTCTTATTTAGCCCTTAGAAAGATGCCCTGTAGAATTTTAGCATCAAGGTCATGTGTAACCCAGATTCCTTCTTCGTCCTTACCAGGAGGTTTTGAAGTTTTCTGTACATGAGGACTCCCATTCCCCAGATTCACGCTTCAAATCACTGATACATTTTTCTCCCTTAGTAAGACATCCTGTAGGTTTTTGGGGTTTGAGGACTCGTGTTACCAAGATTCCTTATTCTTCCGTGGTAAGAGGCCATGTAGTTTCCCATAAATTAGTACTCCCATTTTTCAAATTCCTGATGAATTCTCAGTATTACCCAAGATATTTCGTGATGAGAATAGAATTCCAGTTGTTTGGATATCAACAGAAAGTGTCCCTTAATGGTTTTGGGGATCTGGAATCGAAGATTCCTGATTCCTCTTAACAAGAGCTCCCTGAAATTTGGAATCTTCTAAATCCAATGTCCGAATTCCACCAGGCCGACCACAAAAAATTTGTGAATTTTGAGGTAACCTGAATCGAGGGATTTTGTACCAATATGCCTTTTGATTCCTGGGGTACATGATTATGGTCCTAGATGTCCATAAGTCACAAAAGGATATTTGGTCCAGATCCTTGATTACAACTATCAAGAGAATAGAATGTTCCTGGGGATTTGTAACGACAGATTAAGGGTATCTGCGAAGCTAGTAGCTCTGAAAAATGTAGGGACACTGAAGCCCAGGTTTCTGATTAAACCTATCAAGAGGCCCTGTAGACCTGGTGAATGAGAACGCCTAGAATCAGATTTCCTTTTCGTTTTCAACAAGATGCCCTGATTTTCCCTCGTGATGTGGATCCAAAAACTCAGTATACAAATAGGCAGATGCCCAGAAATTACTTAGGATCGTGTAATCCATGAATCCTGGTTACTCTTAAAAGTATGTAATAAATATTTGGCAACCTCAAAACACCAGTCCGGTATCGGAATAGAAGGACAAACATAAATATAAGGATTACAAGGTACATCTTAAGTCAATAGATACATACAGATATGTCGATAAGATTCTTTGTGTCATGATATCTGCCCTTTGTTGTCTTGAAAACCCAACGCACATGTAGATCCACATTCTCGGTTACAACTATCAAAAGACCAGAATGTGGCTGAGAATTTATAATGACAAAATTGTCATATCCAACAGGCCTGTAGCCCTAAGGAATGTGTGGATATAGAATCCCAGAATCCAGATGACCACTTATAATGTGTGCATTTAGAATTCTTAGATTGGCGACCCCTGTAACCCAGATTAATTTTGTTCCCAGTAAGAATCCCAGAAGTAACCTGGGAACGTGGAAGTAAAAACTCTTATATACCAATACTCATAACCCCGAAATTTCAGAAGGGCCCTGAAATCCAAGATTGCTGGAACCCCTTTAAGAATACATCCTAAATATTTGGGAACACCTATTCCCAAGTTAGGAATATCAATCTGAAAATCCAGCAGTACTTTCTGGATTAGGAGGCAAACCTGAATTCAGATATTACATGAAAAATGGCGAGATGATTCCTTGGGTTGTGGAATCTGGCCTTACAGCCTCCTGAAAAAAATCCGAGCAGATGGCCAGATTCTCTGCTACAACTAAGAAGAGGAGCAGCAGGTTCCTGGGATTTGGAAATGACAGATTTGTGGTACCCATACAGGAATTAGTTCTGAAATGTGTGGGGACTGTGACTCAAATTCCTGATTGGCATTTAGAAAACTCCTGTAGGCTCCTAGGTATGAGAACTATCTTGAGCCAGGGAAAAATTAAAAACTGCCCAGAAATTTGCTGGTCATATGCAAACTGATTTCCCTTGTTCCACAGTGGTAACATGAGTCAAAGCTTTCTGGTGACATAGTGTCCGAGATTCTTGTTTCATTCTCAGAAGAATGACTTGATGTTTACCCAATCCGTAGAAGTCAAGACACGTGGCTCCAGATAGAAAGACTGCAGAATGCTCCTATGGACTTTTAAACCTAGAGCTAGTGCCCTCCCAAAAATACCTTCTAAACATAGTACCACATTTAAACCCAAGTACCTAATTCCAAATAGCTGAACTATCAGAATTTTCTGGAGTACGATGTAACCCACAACTCAGGGCTTACATTCAAACCACCCGGAATGATTACTTGTGTCCTGGAATTTGACATTAGATGATCCAGAATCTAAATGGAGTTTTGGTGCCATATTTTCGTTTAAAGTATCGAGAGGTCCAGAATGCTGCGGAACTTTGGAATGAGGGAATCCTAATAGGCACATAGGAAACAGCTCTGAAAAATATTGGGAAGTAGAAGTCTGAGTTTGTTGGCCTGACCAAGACACCCTGGATTTTTTTGGGATTGAGGACTTGTGTAACCCAGATTCGTTTTCTTCCTTAGCAAGACTCCTTGTAGTTTCCTGTTTATGAGGACTCCTATTCCCCAGATTCTTGCCTCGATATCATTATTCTTTTTGAGCCCTTAGCAAGACGCTCAGTGGATTTTTGGCATTTAGGACTCGTTTAAACTAGATTCTTTGTCCTTTCTTAGGAAGAAGCTGTGTAGTTTCCTGTATGTGAAGACTCCCAATACCGAGATCCTGTTTTGAAACCCTGATACTTATTTAGCCCTTCAAGAAGCCTTGTAGATTTTTAGGATCGAGGACAGGTTTAACCCAGATTCCTTGTCCATTCTTAGCAAGAGTTTGTGAAGTTTCCTGTATATGAGGACTCCCATTCCCCAAATTCGCGTTTCAAATCCCTGATACATTTTTCTCCCTCAGTAAGACACCCTGTAGGTTTTTGGGATTTGAGGACTCGTGTTACCCAGATTCCTTATGCTTCCTTAGTAAGAGGCCATGTAGGTTCCTGTATATGAGGACTACCATTACTCAAATTCCTGCTGAATTCTCAGTAATACCCGAGATATTTCGTGATGAGTTACAATTCCAGTTGTTTGGATATCAATAGAAAGACTCCCATAAGTTTTTTGGCTACCTGGAATCTAAGATTCCTGGTTAACCTTAACAAGACCTCCCTAAAATGTGGATTCTTCTAAATTCAATGTCCCAATTCCACCAGGCCGACCACAAGAAATTTCTGTAGTTTGAGGTAACCTGAATCAAGGGATTTTGTAACAATATGCCATTTGATTTCTGGGGTACACGATTATGGTCCTAGATTTTCATAAGCCACATTAGTATATTTTGACCAGATTCTCTATTGCAACTATCAAGAGAATAGAATGTTTCTGGGGATTTGTAACGACAGATTAAGGGTATCTACGGATCTAGTAGCTCTGAAAAATGTAAGGCCCTGAATCCCCGATAGCTGGTTAATCCTTATTAAGAGGCCCTGTAGATCTGGAGAAAGGAACTATTAGAACCAGATTTCCTTTTCGTATTCAAAAAGATGCCCTGATTTTCCCTCATTATGTGGATCCAAAAATTCTGTATACAAACAGTCAGATGCACAAAAATTACCTAGTTTCGTGGAATCCATGAATCTGGTTAAGCTTAAAAGTACGTAATAAATATTTGGCAACCACAAAATATCCGGCCCGTATCAGAAAAAAAGCACAAACAGAAATTTTAGGATTACAAGATACATCCTAAGGCGACAGATACATACAAATATCATGGTAAGATTCTTTGGGTCCTAGAATCTCTCTTTTTTTGTCCCGAGGAACCCAACGGATTTGTAGGTCCACATTCTCGGTTACAACTATAAAAAGAACAGAAGTTTGCTGAGAATCGATAATGACAAAATTGTCATATCCAAGAGGCCTGTAGCCCTAAAAAATGTGTGGAAATATGTTCCCAGGCTCCAGATTAGTCCTTGTAATGTGTCCATGTAAAATTCTTGGATTGGGGAACCCCGTAATCCAGATTCATTTTGTTCCCGGAAAGTCTCCTGGAACTAACCTGGGGACGTGGAATTACAAACTCTTATATACCAATTCTCATAAGCCCAAAAGGTCAGAAGTGCCCTGGAATACAAGATTTCTGGATCCCCTTTAAGAATACGTTCTAAATATTTCAGAAAACCTAGTCCCAAGTTTGGAATATCAATCTAAATTTCCAGCAGTAGTGTCTGGACTGGGAGGTAAACCTGAAATCACAAATTACACGAAAAATAGCGAGATGATTGCTTGGGTTGTGGAATCTGTTCTTACAATCTCCTGTAAAAAAAAACTGAGAAGATGGCCAGATTCTCTGTTACAACTAAGAAGAGGAACAGCACGTTCCTGGGAATCAGTAATGACAGATTTGTGGTACCTATTCAGGAATTAGTTCTGAAATGTGTGGGGACTGGGACTCCTAATTCGTGATTAGCATTTAGAAAATTCCTGTAGGCTTCTAGGTAGGAGAACTACCTTAAGCCTGGGAAAAATTAGCAACTGTCCAGAAGTTTGCTGGTCACATGAAAATTGATTTCCCGTGCTCCACATTGGTAACATGAGTCAAAGTTTTCTTGTGTTATAGTGTCCGTGATTCCTGTTACGTTCTCAGAAGACAGCTCAGAAGAACGACCAGATGTTGACCCATTTCCTAGAAGACCAGACACGTGGCTCCCAAAAGAAAGACTCCAGAATGCTCCTATGGACTTGTAAACCAAGACCCTGGTTACCTCCCAAAAATACCTTCTAAACTTGGTGCAACAACTTAACCCAAGTTTCTAAATCCGAGTAACTGAACTACCAGAAGTTCAGGAGTACGAGGTAACCCTGACCTCAGAGCTTACATTAAAAGAACCAGAAATGATTACTTTTGTCCTGGAATTTGTCGTTAGTGGATCCAGAACCTAAATGGACATTCAGTGCCATATTTTCTTTAAAACTATTGAGAGGACCAGAATGTTGCGGGACTTTTAGAATGACTGAATCATAATATGCACATAGGAGACAGCTCTGAAAAATATGGGGACATTAAGTCTGAGTCTTGTAGGACGTACCAAGATGCCGTGGATATTTTTGTAATTGAGGACTCACGTAACCCAGATTTTTATTCTTCCTTAGCAAGAGCCCGTGTAGTTTCCTGTATATGAGGACTCAGAATACCCAGATTCTTGCCTCGAAATCCTGATTCTTGTTGAGCCCTTAGCAAGACGCCCAGTAGAGTTTTGGCCTTTAGGACTCATTTAAACCAGATTCTTTATCCTTTCTTAGGAAGAGGCTGTGTGGTTTCCTGTATATAAGACTCCCAATACCGAGATCCTGTTTTGAAACTCTGATTGTTATTTAGCCCTTAGAAAGACGGCCTGTAAGTTTGTAGGATCGAGGACATGTGTATCCCAGATTCTTTGTTCGTCCTTAGCAAGAGGTTGTGAGGTTTTCTGTATATGAGGACTCCCGTTACCCAGATTCGTGCTTTAAATCCCTGATACATTTTTCTCACTTAGTAAGACAACCTGTAGATTTTTGGGATTTATGGACTCGTGTTACCCAGGTTCCTTATGCTTTCTTAGTAAGAGGCCATGTAGGTTCCCGTAAATGAGGACTCCCATTACTCAAATTCCTGCTGAATTCTCAGTATTACCCGAGATATTTGTGATGAGCTTAGAATTCCCGTTGCTTGGATATCAAAAGAAACACTCCTATGAGTATATTAGCGACCTGGAATCTAAGATTCCTTGTTTCCCTTAACAAGACATCCCTAAAATGTGGAATCTTATAAATCCAATGTCCCAATTCCACCATGCTGACCACAGGAAATTTCTGTAGTTTGAGGAAACCTGAATTGAGGGATTTTGTACCAATATGCCATTTTATTCCTGGGTACCAGATCGTGGCCCTAGATGTTCATAAGACACAAAAGGATTTTGGGGCCAGATTCTTGATTACAACTATCAAAAGAATAGAATGTTCCTGGGGATTTGTAACGACAGATTAATTGTATCCACAGAGCTGGTAGCTCTAAAAATATAGGGACCCTGAATCCCAGATAGCTGATTAATCCGTATAAAGAGACCCTGTAGCACTGGCGAATGAAAACTCCCTGAACCAGATTTGCTTTTCGTTTGCAACAAGAAGCCCTAATTTTCCCTCGTGATGTGGATCCAAAAACTCTGTATACAAATAGGCAGATGCCCAGAAATTACCTATTGTTGTGGAATCAATGAATCCTGGTTACCCTTCAAAGTACGTAATAAATATTTGGGACCTCAAAACATTGGGCCCATATTGGAATTGAAGGACAAACAGAAGTTTTAGGATTACAAGATACATCTTAAGGTGATAGATACATACAAATATGGCGATAAGATTCTTTGTGTCCTGGAATCTGCCCTTTGTTGTCCCAAGAAACCCAACGGACTTGTAGGGCCACATTCTCGGTTACAACTATCAAAAGACCAGAAGGTAGCTGTGAAATTATAATGATAAAATTGTCATATCCAAGAGGCCTGTAGCCCTAAAAAATGTGTGGAAATAGAATCCCAGAATTCAGATTAACCCTTATAAGGTGTCCATGTAGAATTCTTGGATTCGTGACCACCATAACCCAGATTCATGTTGTTCCCAGAAAAACTCCCGGAAGTTACCTAGGGACGTGGAAGTAAAAACTCTTATATAACAATACTCATAAGCCCAAAAGATGAGAATGGCCGTGGAATACTAGATTGCTGGATCCCCTTTAACAATACATCCTAAATATTTGGGAACACATAATCCCAAGTTAGGAATATCAATCTAATATTCCAGCAGTACCTTCTGGATAAGGAGGTAATCCTGAAGTCAGAAATTACACTAAAAATGGCGAGATGATTCCTTGGGTTGTGGAATCTGACTTTACACCCTCCGGCAAAAGAAGTGAAGCAGATGGCCAGATTCTCTGTTACAACTAACAAGAGGAGCAGCAGGTTCCTGGGAATCGGTAATGACAGATTTGTGGTACCTATACAGAAATTAGTTCTGAAATGTGTGGGGAGTGGGACTCCAAAATCCTGATTAGCATTAAGAAAATTCCTGTGGCTCCTAGGTATGAGAACTACCTTAAGCCAGGTAAAAACTAACAACTGCCCAGAAGTTTGCCGGTCACATGCAAACTGATTTCCCTTTTTCCACATTGGTAACATGAGTCAAAGCTTTCTGGTGACATAGTGTCTGAGATTCCTGTTTCGCTCTCAGAAGAACGACCAGATGTTTCCCCATCGCCTAGAATTCCAGACTCGTGACTCCCAATAGAAATACTCCAGAATGCTCCTATAGACTTCAAACCAAGAACCTAGTGCCCTGCCAAAATACCTTCTAATCTTGGTGCAAGATCTAAACCCAAGGTCCTAATTCAGAACAGCTGAACTACCAGAAGTTTCTGGAGTACGAGGTAACCCTGACCTAAGGGCTTACATTCACAAAACCTGAAATGATTACTCGTGTCCTGGAATTTATCGTTAGAGGATTCAGAACCTAAATCGACTTTTAGTGCCATATTTTCATTTAAACTATCTAGAGGACAGAATGTTGAGGGACTTTTGGAAAGACTTAATCCTAATATGCACATAGTAAACAGCTGTGAAAAATATGGAGACATCAAAGTCTGAGGTTTTTAGGCATTACAAAGACTCCCTGGACATTTCTGGAATTGAGGACTCATGTAACCCAGATTCATTATTCTTCCTTAGCAAGAGCCCATGTCGTTTCCTGTATATGAGGACTCCCATTTCCCAGATTCTTGCTTCAAAATCCTGATTCTTATTTAGCTCTTAGCAAGACGTCCAGTAGATTTTTGGGCTTTAGGACTCGTTTAAACCAAATTCTTTATCCTTTGCTTGGAAGAGGGTGTGTAGTTTCTTGTATATGAAGACTCCCAATACCAAGATCCTGTTTCAAAACCCTCATTCCTATTTAACCCTTAGAAAGTCGGCCAGTGGGTTATTAGGATCGAGAACTTCTGTAACCCAGATTCCTTGTGCGTCCTTAGCAAGATGTTGTGAAGTTTCCTGTATATGAAGACTCCCGTTCCCCAGATTCGTGCTTCAAATCCCTGATATTGTTTTCTCCCTTAGTAAGACACCCTATACGTTTTTAGGATTTGAGGACTCGTGTTACCCTGATTCCTTTTTCTTCCGTAGTAAGAGGCCATGTAGTTTCCCATATATGAGAACTGCCATTACTCAAAATCCTGCTGATATCTCAGTAATACCCGAGGTATTTCGTGAAGAGCATAGAACTTCAGTCGTTTGGATATCAATAGCACGACTCCCATAAGATTTGTGCGAACCTGGAATCTAAGATTCCTGGTTTCCATTAACAAGACCTCCCCAAAATGTGGAATCTTCTAAATCAAATATCCCAATTCCACCAGGCCATCCTCAAGAAATTTCAGTAGTGTGAGGTAATATGAATAGAGGGAGTTTGTATCAATATGCCATTTGATAAATGGGGTACCTGATTATGGCCATAGATGTTCATAAGACACAAAACGATATTTGGGCCACATCCTCGAATACAACTATCAAGAGAATAGAATGTTCCTGGGGATTCATAACGGCAGATTAAGGTTATCTAAAGAGCTAGTAGCTCTGAAAAGTGTGGGGACGCTGAAGCCCAGATTGCTGGTTAAACCTTAACAAGGGGACTTGTAGATCTTGTGAATAAAAACTCCTAGAACCAGATTTCCTTTTCGTTTCCAACAAGATGCCCTGATTTTCTCTTGTGATATGGATCCAAAAACACTGTATACAAATAGGCAGATCCCCAGAAATTACCTAAGGTCATGGAATCCATGAATCCTGGTTACCCTTAAAATACGTAATAAATATTTGGCAACCTCAAAACAATGGCCTGCATAGGAATGGAAGGACAAACAGAAATTTTATGATTACAAGATACATCCTAAGATTATAGATACATATAAATATGGCAGAAAGAATCTTTGGGTCCTGGAACTGCCCTTTGTTGTTCAGAGGAATCCAATGGACTTGTAGGTCCACATTCACGGTTACAACTATCAAAACACCAGACGTTTGCTGAGAATCTATAATGACAATATTGTCATATCCAAGAGGCCTGTAGCCCTAAAGAATGTGTGGCAATAGAGTCCCAGATACCAGATTAGTCATTATAATGTGTCCATGTAGAATTCTTGGATTGGCGACCTCCGTAACCCAGATTCATTTTGTTCCCAGAAAGACGCCCAGAAGTTACCTGGGGACGTGGATGTACCAACTCTTATATAAAAATACTCATAAGCCAAAAGGTCAGAAGGGGCCTGGAATCCAATGTAGCTGGATCCCCTTTAAGAATACGTCCTAAAAGTTTGGGAACAACTAATCACAAGTTTGGAATATCAATCTATAATTCCAGCAGTAGTTTCTGGATGAGGAGGTAAACCTGAAGTCAGAAATTACACTAAAAATGGCGAGATGATTCCTTGGGTTGTGGAATCTGTCGTTACAACGCCTGCCTAAAAAGTCAAGCAGATGGCCAGATTCTCTGTTATAATGAAGGAGAGAAGGAGCATTTTTCTGGGAATCGGTAATGACAGATTTGTGGTACCTTTACAGGAATTCGTTCTGAAATGTGTGGGGACTGGGACTCCAAAATCTTGATTAGCATTTAGAAAATTCCTGTATGCTCCTATGTTTGAGAACTACCTTAAGCCAGGGAAAAATTAACAACTGCCCAGAAGTTTGCTGGTCACATGTAAACTGATTTACCTTATTCCACATTGTTAACATGAGTCAAAACTTAGTGGTGACATAGTGCCCGAGATTCCTGTTTCATTCTCAGAAGAATGACAAGATTTTTCCCTGTTTATTAGATGTCCAGACACGTGGCTCCCAGTAGAAAGACTCCAGAATGCTCCTATGGACTTGTAAACCAAGACCCTGGTGCACTCCCAAAATACCTTCTAAATTGGTATAGCATCTAAACCCAAGTTCCTAATTCCGAAGGCTGAACTACCAGAATTTTCTGGAGTACGAGGTCACCCAGAACTCAGGGCTTGCATTCAAAAAACTCAGAATGCTTACTTGTGTCCTGGAATTTGTCATTAGAGGATCCAGAACCTAAATGAACTTGTACTGCCATATTTTCGTTTAAACTATTGAGAGGTCCAGAATGATGCTGGACTTTTGGAATGACTGAATCCGAAAATGCATAGGAACCTGCTCTGAAAATTATGGGGACATCAAAGTCCGAGTCTTTTAGGCCTTATCAAGATGCCCTGGACATTGTTGAAATTGAGGACTCATGTAACCCAGATTCGTTATTCTTCCTTAGCAAGAGCCTGTGTAATTTCCTGTATATGAGGACCCCCATTCCCCAGATTCTTGCTTCAAAATCCTTATTCTTGTTGACCCCTTAAGAAGACGCACAGTAGATTTTTGGTATTTAGGATTCCTTTAAAACAGATTCTCTATCCTTTCTTAGTAAGAGGCTGTGTAGTTTCTTGTATAAGAAGACTCCCAATACCGAGACCCTGTTTTGAAAACCTGATCCTTATTTATCCCTTAGAAAGACGCCCTGTAGAATAATAGCATCGAGGTCATGTGTAATCCAGCTTCCTTGTTCTTCCTTAGCAGGAGGTTTTGAAGATTTCTATATATGAAGACTCGCATTCCCCAGATTCGCACTTCAAATCCCTGATACATTTTTCTCCCTTAGTAAGACTCCCTGTAGGTTTTTGGGATTTGAGGACTCGTGTTACCCCAAATCCTTATTCTTCCATCGTAAGAGGCCATGTAGTTTCCCGTAAATGAGGACTCAGATTCCTGCTGCATTCTCAGTAATACCCGAGATATTTTGTGATGAGCATAGAATTCCAGTTTTTTGGATATTAATAGAAAGACTTTCATAAAGGTTTTGGGGAACTGGAATCTAAGAATCCTGGTTCCCCTTAACAAGACCTCCCTAAAATGTGGAATTTCTAAATCTAATGTCCCAATTACACCAAAGCCAATAACAAGAACTTTCTGATATTTGAGGTAACCTGAATCGAGGGATTTTGTGCCAATATGCCGTGTGATTCCTGGGGTACATGATTATGGTCCTAGATGTTAATAAGTCAAAAAGAATATTTGGGCCAGATTCTCAATTACAACTATCAAAAGAATAGAATGTTCCTGGGGATATGTAACGACAGATTAACGGTATCTACAGAGCAAGTAGCTCTGAAAAATGCAGGGATCACTGAAGCCCAGATTTCTGATTAATCCTTATCAAGAGGCCCTATAGATCTGACCAATGAGAACTCCTAGCACCAGATTTCCTTTTCGTTCTCATCAAGATACCCTGATTTCCACTCGTGATGTGGATCCAAAAAATCTGTATGCAAATAGGCAGATATCCAGAAATTACTTAGGGTCGTGGAATCCGTGAATCCTGGTTACCCTTAAAAGTACGTAATAAATACTTGGCAATCTCAAAACACCAGGCCCGTATCGGAATAGAAGGACAAACAGAAATTTTAGAATTACAAGATACATCTTAAGGCGATAGATACATACAACTATGGCGATAAGATTCTTTGTGTCCTGGAATCTGCCCTTTGTTGTCCTGAGGAACCCAACGGACTTGTTGGTCCACATTCTCGGTTACAACTATCAAAAGACCAGAAGGTGGCTGAGAAATTATAATGAGAAAATTGTCATTTCCAAGAGGTATGTAGCCCTAAAGAAAGTGTGGAAGTAGAATCCCAGAATCCAGATGAGCTCTTATAATGTGTCTATGTAGAATTCTTGGATTGGCGACCCACATATCCCAGATTCATTTTGTTCCCAGAAAGACTCCAGGAATTTGCCTGGGGACGTGGAAGTAAAAACTCTTATATACCAATACTCATAAGCCCAAAAGATCAGAAGGGATTTGGAATCCAAGATTATTGGAACCCCTTTAAGAATACGTCCTTAATATTTGGGAACACCTAATCCCAAGTTAGGAATATCAATCTAAAATTCCAGTAGTACGTTTTGTATTAGGAAGTAAACCTGAGTCAGAAATTACACGAAAAATGGCGATATGGTTCCTTGGGTTGTGGAATCTGGCCTTACAGCCTTCCGCAAAAAATGCCGAGCAGAAGGCCTGATTCTCCGCTACAACTAACAAGAGGAGCAGAAGGATCCTGGGAATCAGTAATGACAAATTAGTGGTACCTATACAGGAATTATATCTGAAATGTGTGGGGACTGGGACTCCAAATTCCTGATTAGCATTTAGTAAGTTACTGTAGTCTCCTAGGTATGAGAACTACCTTAAGCCAGGGAAAAATTAAAAACTGCCCAGAAGTTTACTGGTCACAAGCAAAATGATTTCCCTTATTCCACATTGGTAACCTGAGTCAAAGCTTTCCTTGACATAGTGTCCGAGATTCCTGTTTGGTTCTCAGAAGAAGGACTAGATGTTTCCCCGTTCCCTAGAAGTCCAGACACGTGGCTCCAATAGAAAGACTCCAGAATGCTCCTATGAACTTGTAAACCAAGACCCTGGTGCCCTTCCGAAAATATCTTCTAAACTTGGTGCAATATCTAAACCCAAGTACCTAATTCCGAATAGCTGAACTACCAGAAGTTTCTGGAGTACGAGGTCACCCTGAACTCAGGGCTTACATTCAAGAAACCCAAAATGATTACTTGTGTCCTGGAATATGTCGTTAGAGGATTCGGAATCTGAATGAACTTTTAGTGACATATTTTCGTTTAAACTATCGAGAGGTCCAAAATGTTGCGGAACTTTTGGGATGACTGAATCCTAATATTCACATAGAAAACAGCTCTGAAAAATTTGAGAACGTCGACGTCAGAGTCTTGTAGGCTTTACCAAGACTCCCTGAACATTTTTCGAAATGAGGACTCGTGTACCCCAGATTCATTTTTCTTCCTTAGCAAGAGCCTGTGTACTCTCCTGTATATGAGGACTCCCATTGCCCAGATTCTTGCTTCGAAATCCTGATTCTTTTTGAGCCCTTAGCTAGATAACCAGTAGATTTTTGGCGTTTAGGACTCGTGTAAACCAGATTCTTTATCCTTTCTTAGGAAGAGGCTGTGTAGTTTCCTCTGTATGAAGACTCCCAATACCTAGACCCTGTTATGAAACCCTGATTCTTATTTAGCACTTAGAAAGATGCCCTGTACGATTTAAGCATCGGTCACATGTGTATCCCAGATTCCTTGATAGTCCTTAGCAAGAGGTTGTGAAGTTTTCTGTATATGAAGAATTCCGTTCCCCAGATTCATGCTTCAAATCCCTGATATATTTTTCTCCCTTAATAAGACAGCCTATAGGTCTTTGGGATTTGAGGACTAGTGTTACCCAGATTCCTTATTCTTCGTAGTAAGAGGCCATGTAGTTTCCCGTATATGAGGATTCCCATTACTCTAATTCCTGATGAATTCTCAGTAATTCCCGAAATATTTCATGATGAGCATAAAATTCCAGTTGTTTGAAAATCAATAGATAGACTCCTATAAGGTTTTTGGGGACCTGGAATCTTAGATTCCTGGTTCCCCTTAACAAGACCTCCCTAAAATGTGGAATCTTCTAAATCCAACGTACCAATTCCAACAGGCCGACCACAAGAAATCTGCGTAGTTTGAGGTAACCTGAATCGAGGGATTTTGTACCAATATGCCATTTGATTCCTGGGGTACCTGATTGTGGTCCTAGATGTTCATAAGACATAAAAAGATAATTGGGCCAGATCCGCGATTACAACTATCAAGAGAATAGAATGTTACTGGGGATCTATAATGACTGATTAAGGGTATCTACGGAGCTAGTATCTCTGAAAAGTGTAGGGACCCTGAAGCCCAGACGGTTTATTAAACCTTTTCAAGAAGCCCTGTAGATCTGGTGAATGTTTCTGCTAGAACCAGATTTGCTCTTCGTTCTCAATATGATCCCAGATTTTGCCTCGTGATGTGGATGCAAAAACCCTGTATACAAATAGGCAGATGCCCAGAAATTACCTACGGTCGTGGAATCCAAGAATCCTGGTTACCCTTAAAAGTACGTAATATATATTTGGAAACGTCAAAACACTGGGCCCTTATAGGAATAGAGTACAAACAGAAGTTTTAGGATTACAAGATATATCTTAATGTGATAGATACATACAAATATGGCGATAAGATTCTTGGGTCCTGGAAGCTGCCCTTTGTTGTCCCCAGGAACCCAACGGACTTGGACATCCACATTCTCGGTTACAACTATCAGAAGACCAGAAGGTTGCTGAGAATCTATAATGACAACATTGTCATATCCAAGAGACCTGTAGCCCCAAAGAATGTGTGGAAATCAAATCCAAGATTCCAGATTAGCCCTTATAATGTGTCCAAGTAGAATTCTGGGATTGTCAAACCCCGTAAGCCAGATTCATTTTGTTCTCAGAAAGATTCCCGGAAGTTACCTGGGGACGTGGCAGTAAAAACTCTTATGTACCAACACTCATAAGCCCACAAGTTCAGAAGGGCCCTGGAATCCAAGATTGCTGGATCCCATTTAAGAATATGTCCTTAATATTTGGGAACACCTAATCCCAAGTTAGGAATATCAATCTAAAATTCCTCAGTAGTTTCTGGATGAGAGGGAAACCAGAAGCCAGAAATTACACGAAAAATACCGAGATTATTCCTTGGGTTGTCAAATCTGGCCTTACATCCTCCTGCAAAAAAAACACTGATCAGATTGCCAGATTCTCTGTTACAACTAAGAAGAATATCAGCAGGTTCCTGGGAATCAGTAATGAAAGATTTGTGGTACTTATACAGGAATTAGTTCTTAAATGTGTGAGGACTGGGACTCCAAATTCCTGATTAGCATTTTCAAAATTCCTGTAGGCTCCTAGGTATGAGAACTGCCTTAAACCAGGGAAAAATTAACAACTGCCCACAAGTTTGCTGGTCACATGCAAATTGATTTCCCTTGTTCCATATTGGTAACATGAGTCAAAGCTTTCTGTTGACATAGTGCCAAGATTCCTGTTTCATTCTCAGAAGAATGATCAGATGTTTCCTGTTCCCTAGATGTCCAGACATGTGGCTGCCAATAGAATGACTCCAGAATGCTCCTATTGACTTGTAAAGCAAGACCATGGTGTCCACCAAAAATTCATTCAAAACTTGGTGCAACATCTAAACCCAAGGTCCTAATTCTGAATAGCTGAACTACCAGAAGTTTCTGGACAACGAGGTAACACTGAACTCAGGGCTTACACTCAAACAACCCGAAATGATTACTTGTGTCCTGGAATTTGTCGTTAGAGGATCCAGAATCTAAATGGACTTTTAGTGCCATATTGTCGTTTAAACTATTGAGAGTACCAGAAAGTTGTGGGACATTTGGAATGACTGAATACTAATATGCACATAGGAAACAGCTCTGAAAAATATGAGGACGTCGATGTACGTGTCTTGTAAGCCTTACCAAGAGGCCCTGGACATTTTTGGAATTGAGGACTCCTGTAACCCAGATTCATCATTCTACCTTAGCAAGATCCCGTGTAGTTTCCTGTATAGGAGGACGCGCATTCCCCAATTCTTGCTTCAAAATCCGAATTCTTGTTGAGCTGTTAGCAAGACGCCCAGTAAATTTTGGGCATTTAGGACTCGTTTAAACCAGATTCTTTATCCTTTCCTAAAAAGAGGCTGTGTAGTTTCCTGTATATGAAGACTCCTAATACCGAGATCCTGTTTTGAAGCCCTGATTCTTATTAAGCCCTTAGAAAGATGCCCTGTAGGTTTTTAGGATCGAGGACATGAATAACCCAGATTCCTTGTTCGTCCTTAGGAAGAAGTTGTGAAGTTTTCCGTATATGAGGACTCCCATTCCCCAGATTCGTGCTTCAAATCCCTGATATATTTTTCTCCCTTAGTAAGACACCCTGTAGGTTTTTGGGATCTGAGGACTCAGGTTACCCAGATTCTTTATTCTTCCATAGTAAGACAACATGTGGTTTTCCGTATATGTGGGCTCCCATTAGACAAATTCCTGCAGAATTCTCAGGAATACCTGAGGTATTTTGTGATTAGCATAGAATTCCTGTTGTTTGGATATCAATAAAAAGACTCTCTTAAGATTTTTTGAATCTATGATTCCTGGTTTCCCTTAACAAGACCTGCCTAAAATATGGAATCTCCTAAATCCTATGCCCTAATTCCACCAGGACGGCCGCAAGAAATATCTGTAGTTTGATGTAACTTGAATCGAGGGATTTTGTACCAATATGCCATTTGATTCTTGGGATACCTGATTATGGCCCGAGATATTCATAAGACACAAAAGGATATTTGGACCACATCCTCGATTACAACTATCAAGAGAATAGAATTTTCCTGGGTATTTGTAACTACCGATAAAGGGTATCTACAGAGTAAGTAGCTCTGAAAAATGTAGGGAACCTGAAGCCCAGATTGCTGGTTAAACTTTACCAAGAGGCCCTGTAGTTCTGGCAAATGAGAACTCCTAGAACCAGATTTATTTTTCGTGCTCATCAAGATGCCGTGATATTTCCTCGTGATGTGGATCCAATAGAAAGACTCCAGAATGCTCCTATGGACTTGTAAACCAAGACCCTGGTGCCCTTCTAAAAATACCTTCTAAACTTGGTGCAACATCTAAACCCAAGGTCCTAAATCCAAATAGCTGAACTACCAGGAGTTTCTGGAGTACGAGGTACCCTTGACCTCAGGGCTTAAATTCAAAAAACCCAAAATGAGTACGTGTGTTCTGGAATTTGTCGTCAGAGGATCCAGAATCTAAATGGACTTTTAGTCCATATTTTCTTTTAAACTATCTAGAGGACAATAATGTTGCGGGTCTTATGGAAAGGCTGAATCATAACAGGCACATAGGACCAGGTTTGAAAATATGGAAACGTCGGAATCCTAGTCTTTTAGGCCTTACAAAGACACCCTGGACCTTGTTGGAATGAAGGACTCTTGTAATCCAGATTCGTTATTCTTCCTTAGCAATAGCCCGAATAGTTTCCTGTATATGAGGACTCCCTTTCCCCAGATTCTTGCTTCGAAATCTTGATTCTGGTTGAGCTCTTCGCAAGACACCCAATATATTTTTGACCTTTAGGACTCATTTAAACCAGATTCTTTATACTTTCTTAGGAAGAGGCTGTGTCGTTTCCTGTATATGAAGACTCCCAATACCAAGATCCTGTTTCGAAACCCTGATTCTTATTTAGCCCTTAGAAAGACGTTTATGTTTGTAGGATGGAGGACATGTGTATCCCAGATTCCTTGTTCATTCTTAGCAAGAGATTGTGAAGTTTTCTGTATATAAGCATTCCCATTACCCAGATTCATGCTTCAAATCCCTGATAAATATTTCTCACTTAGCAAGACAGCCTGCAGGTTTTTGGGATTTGAGGACTTGTGTTACCCGAATTCCTTATGCTTCCTTAGTATGAGGCCATGTAGGTTCCCGCATATGAGGACTCACATTACTCAAATTCCTGCTGAATTCTCAGTAATACCCGAGATATTTCGTGATGAGCATAGAATTCCAGTGGTTGGGATATCAATAGAAAGACTCCCATTAGGTTTTTGCCGACCTGGAATCTAAGATTCCTGGTTTCCCTTAATAAGACATCCGTAAAATGTACAATCTTCTAAATTCATTATCCCATTTCCACCAGGCCGACCACAAGAAATTTTTGTAATTTCAGGAAACCTGAATCGAGGGATTTGGTACCAATATGCCATTTTATTCCTGGAGTACCTGATTATGGCCCTAGATGTTCATAAGACACAAATGGATATTTGGGCCAGATACATGTTATAACTATCAAAGAATAGAATGTTCCTGGGGATTTGTAATGACAGATTAAGCATATCTACGAAGCTGGTAGCTCTGAAATATGTAGGGACCCGGAAGCCCAGATAGCTTATCAAGAGGCCGTGTAAGTCTGGTGAATGAAAACTCCTAGAACCAGATTTCCTTTTCGTTCTCAACAAGATGCCCTGATTTTCCCTTGTAATGTGGATCCAAAATCTCTGTATACAAATAGGCACATGCCCAGAAAATACCTAGGGTCGTGCAATCCATGAATACTGGTTACCCTTCAAAGTACGTAATAAATATTTGGGAACCTCAAAACACTGGGCCTGTATCGAAAAAGAAGGACAAACAGAAGTTTAGGACTACAAGAAACATCTTAAGGCGATAGATACATACAAATATGGTGATAAGATTCTTTGTGTCCTGGAATATGCCCTTTGTTGTACCGAGGAACCCAATGGACTTATAGGTCCACATTCTAAGTTACCATTATCAAAAGATCAGAAGGTGGCTGAAAAACTATAATGACAAATTTGTCATATTCAAGACGCCTGTAGCCCTAAAGAATGTGTGGAAATAGAATCCCAGAATCCATATTAGCCCTTAAATGTGTCCATGTAGAGTTCTTGGATTGGTGAACCCCGTAACCCAGATTCATTTTGTTCCCAGAAAGACTCCCGGAAGTTACCTGGGGACGTTGAAGTAAAAACTTTATGCCAATACTCATAAGCCCAAAATTCAGAAGGGCCCTGGAACCCAAGATTGCTGGATCCCCTTTAAGAATACGTTCTAAGCCGGGCTCGGTGGCTCAGCCTGTAATCCCGCGCCTTTGGGAGGCTGAGGTGAGTGGATTGCCTGAGCCCGCGGGTTCGAGACCCGCCTGGGCAGCGAGACCTCATCTTTACAATAAATCAAAAAATCAACTGGGCATGGTAGCGCATGCCTGTAATTCCGGCTACTCGGAAGGCTGAGGCGGAAGGATCGCCGGAGCCCAGCAGGTCGAGGCTGCGGTGGCCGGGAGCGGCCACTGCACTCCAGTCTGGGTGACAGTGAGACTCCAACTCAAAAAAAAAAAAAAAAAAAAAAAGAATACGTTCTAAATATTTGGGAACACCTAATCCCAAGTTAGGAATATCAATCTAAAATTGCAGCAGTACCTTCTGGATTAGGAAGTAAATCTGAAATTAAAAATTACACGAAAAATGGCAAGATGATTACTTGGGTTGTGGAATCTGGCCTGACAGCCAAATGATAAAAAACCTGAGTAGATGGCCAGATTCTCTGTTACAACTAAGAAGAGGAGCAGCAGGTTCCTGGGAATTGGTAATGACAGATTTGTGGTACATATACAGGACTTAGTTCCTAAATGTATGGGGAGTGGACTCCAAATACTTGATTAGCATTTTGAAAATTCCTGTTGGCTCCTAGATTTGAGAACTATGTTAACCCAGGGAAAAATTAACAACTGCCCAGAAGTTTGCTGGTCACATGCTAATTGGTTTCCCTTGTTCCACATTGTAACATGAGTCAAATCTTTCTGGTGACATAGTGTCTGAGATTCCTGTTTTTTCTGAGAAGAACGACCAGATATTTCCCTGTTCCCTAGAAGTCCAGACAGGTGGCTCCCAATAGAATTCTCCAGAATGCTTCTATGGACTTGTAAATCAAGAACCTGGTACCCTCCCAAAAATACCTTCTAATCCTAGTGCAACATCTAAACCCAAGGTCCTTATTCCGAATAGCTGAAATACCAGAAGTTTCTGGAGTACGAGGTAACCCTGACCTCAGGGCTCACATTCAAATTACCTGAAATGATTACTTGTGTCCTCGAATATGTCGTTAGAGGATCCAGAACCTAAATGAACTTGTAGAGTCATGTTTTCGTTTAAACTATTGAGAGGACCAGAATGTTGAAAGACTTTTGGAATGACTGAATACCAATACGCACATAGGAACAGCTTTGAAAAATATGGAGAGGTTGAAGTCCGAATCTTTTAGGCATTATAAAGGCACCCTGTACATTTTTGGAATTGAAGACTCGTGGAACACAGATTGGATATTCTTCCTTAGCAAGAGTCCGTGTAGTTTCCAATACATGAGGAATCCCATTCCCCAGATTCTTGCTTCGAAATCCTTAATCTTGTTGAGCCCTTAGCAAGATGCCCAGTAGATTTTAGGCATTTAGGATCCATTTAAACCAGATTCCTCATCCTTTCTTAGGAAGAGGCTGTTTAGTTTCCTCTATATGAAGACTCCCAATACCGAGATCCTGTTTTAAACCCTGATTCTTATTTAGCCCTTAAAAAGATGCCCTGTAGGTTTTTAGGATCGAGGACAGGTTTAACCCAAATTTAGAGAATAGAATGTTTCTTGGGATTTGTAACGACAGATTAAGGGTATCTATGGAGCTAGTAGCTCTGAAAAATGTAGGGGCCTGAAGCTCAGATAGCTGGTTAATCCTTATCAAGAGGCCCTGTATCTGGAGAATGAAAACTCCTAGAACCAGATTTCGTTTTCTTACTAAAAAAGATGCCGTGATTTTCCCTCGTGATGTGGATCCAAAAACTCTGTATACAAACAGGCAGAAGCCCTGAAATTACCTTGGGTCTTGGAATCTAGTTACACTTAAAAGTATGTAGTATATATTTGGTAACCTCAAAACACCGGGCTCATATAGGAATAGAAGGACGAAGAGATGTTTTAGGATTGCAAGATACATCCTAAGGTTATAGATACATACAAATATGGCGATAAGATTCTTTGGTCCTGGAATCTGCCCTTTGTTGTCCCGAGGAACCCAACGGACTTGTAAGTCCACATTCTCGGTTACAACTATCAAAAGACCAGAAGTTTGCTGAGAATCTTTAATGACAATATTGTCATATCCCAGAGGCCTGTAGCCCTAAATAATGTGTGCAATTAGAATTCCAGATGCCAGAATCGCATTTATAATGTGTCCAAGTAGAATTCTTGGATTTGCGACACCCTTAACCAAGATTCATTTTGTTCCCAGAACGACTCCCGGCCATTACCTGGGGACGTGGAAGTATAAACTCTTGTATTCCAATACCCATAAGCCCTAAAGGTCAGAAGGGCCCTGGAATCCAAGATTGCTGGAACCCCTTAAAGAATACGTTTAAATATTTGGGAACACAAATCCAAGTTTGGAATATCAATCTAAAATTCCAGGAGTAGTTTCTGGATTAGGAGGTAAACCTGAAATCACAAATTACATGAAAATGGCGAGATTATTCCTTGGGTTGTGGAATCTAGCCTTACAGTCTCCTGCAAAAAAAGCCGAGCAGATGGCCAGATACTCGATTACAACTAAGAAGAGGAGCAGCACGTTCCTGGGAATCGGTAATGACAGATTTGTCTTACCTACACAGGAATTAGTTCTCAAATGCGTTGGGACTGGGACTCCAAATTCCTGGTTAGCATTTAGAAACTTCCTGTAGGCTCCTAGGTATGAGAACTACCTTAAGCCAGGGAAAAATTAACAACTGCCCAGAAGTTTGCTGGTCACTTGCAAACTGATATCCCTTGTTCCACATTGGTAACATGAGTCAAAGCTTTCTGGTGACATAGTGTCCGAGACTCATGTTTCATTCTCAGAAGAAGGACCAGATGTTCACCCGTTCCCTAGAAGTCCAGACACGTGGCTCCAGATAGAAAGACTCCAGTATGCTACTATGGAGTTGTAAACCAAGAACCTGGTGCCCTCACAAAAATATCTTCTAAACATGGTGCTACATCTAAACCGAAGAACCTAATTCCGAACAGCTGAAATACCAGAAGTTTCTCGAGTACGAGGTAACCCTAAACACAGGGCTGACATTCAAACCACCCGAAATGATTACTTGTGTGCTGGAATTTGTCTTTAGACGATCCAGAATCTAAATGGACTTTTAGTGCCATATTTTCGTTTAAACTATTGACAGGTCCAGAATGTTGCAGGACATTTGGAATGACTGAATCCTAATATGCATATAGGAAACAGCTCTGAAAAATATGGGGACGTGGAAGTCCGAGTTTGAGGGCCTGAAAAAGATGCCCAGGACTTTTTTGGAATTGAGGACTTGTGTAACCCAGATTCGATATTCTTCCTTATCAAGAGCCCGTGTAGTTTCGTGTATATGAGGACTCCTTTTCCCCAGAATCTTGCTTCGAAATCTTTATTCTTGTTGAGCCCTAAGCAAGAGTCCCAGTAGACTTTTGGCATTTAGGACTTGTTTAAAACAAATTCTTAGTCCTTTCTTAGGAAGAGGCTGTGTGGTTTCCTGTATATGAAGACTCCCAATACCGAGATCCTGTTTTCAAACCCTGATTCTCATTTACCCGTTAGAAAGACGCCCTGTAAGTTTGTAGGATCGAGGATATGTGTATCCCAGATTCTTTGTTCGTCCTTAGCAAGAGGTTGTGATGTTTTCTGTATATGAGGACTCCCGTTCCCAGATTCGTGCTTCAAATCCCTGATACATTTTTCTCACTTAGTAAGACACCCTGTAAGTTTTGGGAATCGAGGACTCATGTTACCGAGATTCCTTATGCTTCCTTAGTAAGAGGCCATGTAGGTTCCGGTAAATGAGGACTCCCATTACTCAAATTTCTGCTAAAATCTCAGTAATGCCCGAGATATTTCCAGATGAGCATAGAATTCCAGTCGTTTGGATATAAATAGAACGACTCCCATAATGTTTTTGCGGACCTGGAATCTATTATTCCTGGTTTCCCTAATCAAGACCTCCCAAAAATGTGGAATCTTCTAAATCCAATGTCCCAATTCCAGCAGGCCGACCACAAGAAATTTCTGTAGTTTGAGGAAACCTGAATCGAGGGATTTTGTACCAATATGCCATTTTATTCCTGGGGTACCTGATTATGGACCTAGATGTTCGTAAGTCACAAATGACATGTGGGCCAGATCCACGATTACAACTATCAAAATATTAGAATGTTCCTGGAGATTTGTAATGACAGATTAATTGAATCTATGGAGCTGGTAGGTCACTGAAACCCAGATAACTGGCTAAACCTTATCAAGAGGCCCTGTATGTCTGACGAATGAAAACTCCTAGAACCAGATTTCCTTTTCGTTTTCCAGAAGATGCCCTGATTTTCCCTCGTGATGTGGATCGAAAAACTCTGTATACAAATGGGCAGAAGCCCAGAAATTACCTAGTGTTGTGGAATCCATGAATCCTGGTTACCCTTCAAAGTACGTGATAAATGTTTGGGAACCTCAAACACTGCGTCCGTATCATAATAGAAGGATAAACAGAAGTTTTAGGATTACAAGATACACCGTAAGGTGATAGATACATACAAATATGGTGATAAGATTCTTTATGTCCTGGAATCTGCCCTTTGTTGTCCCAAGGAACCCAACGGACTTGTAGGGCCACATTCTCGGTTACAACTATAAAAAGACCAGAAGGTGGCTGAGAAATTATAATGACAAAATTATCATATCCAAGAGGCCTGTGGCCCTGCAGAATGTGTGAAAATAGAATACCAGAATCCAGAATAACCCTTATAATGTGTCCATGTACAATTATTGGATTGGGAAACCTCTTAACCCAGATTCATTTTGTTCCCAGAAACACTCCCAGAAGTTTCCTGTGCCATGGAAGTAAAAACTATTATATACCAATACTCATAATCCCAAAAGTTCAGAAGGGCCCTGGAATCCAAGATTGCTGGATCCCTTTAAGTATACGTCCTAAATATTTGGGAACATGTAATCCCAAGTTAGGAATATCTATATAAAATCCAGCAGTACTTCTGGATAAGGAGGTAATCCTGAAATCAGAAATTACACGACAAATGGTGAGATGTTTCCTTCGGTTTTGGAATCTGGCCTTGCAGCCTTCTGCCAAAAATGCCAAGGAGATGGCCAGATTCTCTGTTACAACTAAGAAGAGGAGCAGCAGGTTCCTAGGAATCAGCAATGACAGATTTGTGGTACCTATACAGGAGTTAGATCTTAAATATGTGGGGAGTTGAACTCCTAATTCCTGATTAGCATTTAGAAAATTCCTGTTGGCTCCTAGGTATGAGAACTACCTTATGCCAGGGAAATATAAACAACTGCCCAGAAGTTTGCTGGTCACATGCAAACTGATTTCCCTTGTTCCACATTGGTAACATGAGTCAAAGCTTTCTGGTGATATAGTTTCCGAGATGGCTGTTACGTTCTTAGAAGAACGACCAGATGTTGCCCCGTTCCCTAGAAGTCTAGACATGTGACTCCCAGTAGAAAGACTCCAGAATGCTCCTATGGAATTGTAAACCAAGATTCTGGTGCCCTCCCAAAAATACCTTTGAAACTTGGTGCAACATCTAAACCCAAGTTCCTAAATCCGAATTGATATACTACCCGAAGTTTCTGGAGTACGAGATAACCCTGACATCAGGGCTTACATTAAAAAAAAACAAAATGATTACTTGTGTCCTGGAATTTGTCGTTATCGGATCCAGAACCTAAATGGACTTTTAGTGCCATATTTTTGTTTAAACTATCGAGAGGATCAGAATGTTGAGGGACTTTTGGAATGACTGAATCCCAACATGCACATAGGAAACAGTACTGAAAATTATGGACACATCGAAGTCCGAGTCTTTTAGGCATTACAAAGAAGCCCTGGACATTTTTGGAATTGACTCATGTAACCCAGATTCTTTATTTTTCCTTAGTAAGAGCCCGTGTAGTTTCCTGTATATGAGGACTCCCATTATCCAGATTCTTGCCTCCAAATCCTGATTCTTGGTGAGCCCTTAGCAAGACGTCCAGTAGATTTTTGGCCGTTAGGACACGTTTGAACCAGATTCTTTATCCTTCCTTTGGAAGAGGGTGTGTATTTTCCTGTACGTGAAGACTCCCAATACCGAGATCCTGTTTCGAATCCCTGATTCCTATTTAGCCCTTAGAATGACGCCCTGTATGTTTTGAGGATCGAGGACATGTGTAACCCATATTCCTTGTTAGTCCTTAGCATGAGTTTGTGAAGTTTCCTGTATATGAAGACTCCCATTCCCCAGATTCGTGCTTCAAATCCCTGATATTTTTTTCTCCCTTAGTAAGACAACTTGTAGGTTTTTGGTATTTAGGACTCATGTTACCCAGATACCTTATTCTTCCGTAGTAAGAGGCCATGTAGTTTTCCATACATGAGCCCTCCTATTACTCAAATTCCTGCTGAATTCTCTGTAATATGCGAGATATTTCGTGATGAGCATAGAATTCCAGTTGTTTGGATATCAATAGAACAGACTCCCATAAGGTTTTTGCGGACCTGGAATGTAAGATTCCTGGTTTCCCTTAACAAGTCCTCCCAAAAATGTAGAATCTTCTAAATCCAATGTCCCAATTCCACCAGAGCATCCTCAAGAAATTTCTGTAGTTGGAGGTAATATGTATCGAGGGATTTTGTACCAATATGCCATTTGATACTTGGGGTACCTGGTTATGGCCATAGATGTTCATAAGACACAAAAGGATATTTGAGACACATCATCGATTACAACTATGAAGACAATAGAATGTTCCTGGGGATTTGTAATGACAGATTAAGGGTATCTAAGGAGCTAGTAGCGCTGAAAAGTGTGGGGACACTGAAGCCCAGATTGCTGGTTAAACTTAATCAAGAGGCCTTGTAGATCTGTCGAATCAGAACTCCTAGAACCAGATTTCATTTTCGTTCTCAACAAGATGTCCTGATTTTCTCTCGTGTTTTTGATCCAAAAACTCTGTATACAAATAGGCATATGCCAGGAAATTACCTAGGTTCGTGGAATCCTTGAATCCTGGTTACCCTTAAAATACGTAATAAATATTTGGCAACCTCAAAACACCAGGCCTGCATAGGAATAGAAGGACAAACAGAAGATTTAGGATTACAAGATACATCCTAAGATTATAAATACATACAAATATAGCAAAGACTCTTTGGGTCCTGGAATCTACCCTTTGTTGTCCTGAGGAATCCAATGGACTTGTAGGTCCACATTCTCGGTTAGAACTCTCAAAAGACCAGAAGTTTACTCAGAATCTTTAATGACAATATTGTCATATCCAAGAGACCTGTAGCCCTGAAGAATGGGTGGAAATAGAATCCCAGGTTCCAGATTAGCCCTTATAATGCATCCATGTAGATTTATTGTATTGGCGACACCCATAACAAAGATTTATTTTGTTTCCAGAAAGACTCCCAGAAATTACCTGGGAAGTGAAAGTACAAACTCTTGTATTCCAATACTCATAAGCCCAAAATGTCAGAAGGGCCCTGGAATTCAAGATTGCTGGATCACCTTTAAGAATACGTTCTAAATATTTGGGAACACCTACTATCAAGTTTGGATATCAATATACAATTCCAGCGGTATTTTCATGATTAGGAAGTTAACCTGAAATCACAAATTACGCGAAAAATGGCGAGATGATTCCTTGGGTTATGGAATCTGGTCTTACAGTCTCCTGCAAAAAAAGCAGGGCAGATGGCCAGATTCTCTGTTACAACTAATGAGAGGAGCAGCACGTTCCTGGGATTCGTTAATGACAGATTTTTTGGTACCTATACAGGAATTAGTTCTGAAATGTTTTGGGACTGGGACTCCAAATTCCTTATTAGCATTTAGAAAATTCCTGTAGGCTCCTAGGTATGAGAACTACCATAAGCCAGGGAAAAATTAACAACTGCCCAGTAGTTTGCTGGTCACATTCAAACTAATTTCCCTTGTTCCACAATGGTAACATGAGTCAAAGCTTTCTGGTGATATAGTGTCTGAGATTCCTGTTACGTTCTCAGAAGAACGACCAGATGTTGCCCTGTTCCCTAGAAGTCCAGACACGTGGCTGCCAATAGAAAGACTCCATTATGCTCTGATGCACTTGTAAACTAAGACTCTGGTGCCATACGAAAAATATCTTCTAAACTTTGTGCAACATCCTAAACCAAGTTCCTAAATCCGAATAGCTGAACTACCCGAAGTTTCTGGTGTACGAGGTAACCCTGTCCTCAGGGCTTACATTCAGAAAACAAGAAATGATTACTTGTGTACTGAAATTAGTCGTTAGAGGATCCAGAACCTAAATGGACTTTTAGTGACATATTTTCTTTTAAACTATCGAGAGGTCCTGAATGGTACGAAATATTTGGAATGACTGAATCATAATGTGCACATAGCAACTGCTCTGAAAATATGGGGAGGTCGAAATCCGAGTCTTTTCGGCCTTAAAAAGACTCCTTGGACATTTTTGTAATTGAGGAGTCGTGTAACTCAGATTCATTATTCTTCCTTAGCTACAGCCTGAGTAGTTTGCTATATATGAGGACTCCCATTCCCCCGATTCTGGCTTCAAAATCCTGATTGTTGTTGAACCGTTAGCAAGATGCCCAGTAGATTTTTGGCCTTTAGTATTCGATTAAACCAGATTCTTTATCCTTTCTTAGAAAGAGGCTGTGTAGTTTCCTGTATATGAAGACTCCCAATACCGATATCCTGTTTTAAAACCCTGATTCTTATTTAGTCCTTAGAAAGACACCCTGCAAGCTTGTAGGATCGAGGACATGTGTATCCCAGATTCCTTGTTTGTCCTTAGCAATAGTTTGTGAGGTTTTCTGTATATGAGGACTCCCATTCCCCAGATTCGTGCTTCAAATCCATGACACATTTTTCTCACTTAGTAAGACACACTGTAGGTTTTTGGGATTTTAGGACTCGTATTAACAAGATTCCATATGCTTCCTTAGTAAGAGGCCATGTAGGTACCCATATATGAGGATTCACATTACTCAAATTCCTGCTGAATTCTCAGTAATACCCGAGATATTTCATGATGAGCATACAATTCCAGTTGTTTGGATATCAATAGAAAGACTCCCATAAGTTTTTTGGGGACGTGGAATCTAAGATTCCTGGTTTCCCTTAACAAGACCTCCCTTAAATGTGGAATCTTCTAAATCCAATGTCCCAATTCCACCAGGCCGAACACAAGAATTTTCTGTAGTTTGAGGAAACCTGAATTGAGAGATTTTGTACCAATATGCCATTTTATTCCTGGGGTACCTGATTATGGCCCTAGATGTTCGTAAGACACAAAAGGATATGTTGGCCAGATCCTCGATTACAATTATCAAAAGAATTGAATGTTCCTGGGGATTTGTAACGACAGATTAAGAGTATCTACGAAGTTGGTAGCTCTGAAAAATGTAGGAACCCTGAAGCCTAGATAGCCGGTTAAACCTTATCAAGAGGCCAAGTAGGTCTGGCGAATGAAAACTCCTAGAACCAGATTTCTTTTTCGTTCTCAACAAGATGCCATGAATTTCCCTCGTGATGGTTATTCAAAAATTCTGTATACAAATTGACAGATGCCCAGAAATTATCTAGGGTCGTAGAATCCATGAATCCTGGATACGCTTAAAAGTACATAATAAATATTTGGTAAACTGAAAACTCCGGGCAGGTATAGAAATAGAAGGACAAACAGAAGTTTTAGGATTACGAGATACATCCTAAGATGATAGATACATACAAGTACAGCAATAAGATTCTTTGTGTCCTGGAATCTGCCCTTCGTTATCCTGAGGAAACCAATGGACTTGTAGGTCCATATTCTCAGTTATAATTATCAAAAGACCATAAGTTAGCTGAGAATATTTAATGACAAAATTGTCATATCCAAGAGGCCTGTAGCCCTAAACAATGTGTGGAAATAGAATCCCAGATTCCAGATTAGCCCTTATAATGTGTCCAAGTAGAATCCTTGGATTGGCGACACCCGTAACCCAGATTCATTTTGTTCCCAGAAAGCCTCCTGGAAGTTACCAGGAGACGTGGAAGTACAAACCCTTATATTCCAATACTCATAAGCCCAAAAGGTCAGAGGAGCCCTGGGTTTCAAGATTGCTTGATCCCCTTTAAGAATATGTCCTAAATATGTGGGAACATCTAATCCCAAGTTAGGAATAAAAATCTCAATTTCCAGCAGTATTTTCTGGATTAGGAGGTAAACCTGAAGTCAGAAATTACACGAAAAATGGCGAGATGATTCCTTGGGTTGTGGAATCTGGCCTTAAAGCCTCCTGCAAAAAAAGCCGATCAAGTGGCCAGATTCTCTGTTACAACTAAGAAGAAGAGCAGCAGGTTCCTGGGAATTGGTAATGACAGATTTGTGTTACCAATACAGGAATTAGTTCTGAAATGTGTTGTGACTGGACTCCAAATTCCTGATTAGCATTTAGAAACTTCCTGTAGGCTTCTAGGTATGAGAACTACCTTAAGCCAGGAAAAAATTAACAACTGCCCAGAACTTTGCTGGTCACATGCAAACTGCTTTCCCTTGTTCCACATTGGTAACATGAGTCAAAGCTTTCTGGTGACATAGTGTCCGAGATTCCTGTTCCTTTCTCAGAAGAACGACCAGATGTTTCCCCGTTCCCTAGAAGTCCAGACACGTGGCTTCCAATAAACAAAACTCCAGAATGCTCCTATGGACTTGTAAACCAAGACACTGGTGCCCTCCCAAAAATACGTGAAAAAAATTGGTTAAACATCTAATCTGAATGTCCTAATTCCAAATAGCTGAACTACCAGAATTTTCTGGAGTACGAGGTAACCCTGAACTCAGGGCTTACTTTCAAAAAACACGAAATGATTATTTGTGTTCTGGAATTTGTCGTTAGAGGATCCAGAACCTAAATGGACATTTCATGCCATATTTTCGTTTAAACTATCGAGAGGTCCAGAATGTTGTGGGACTTTTAGAATGACTGCATACTAACATGCACATAGGAAACTGCTCTGAAAAATATGGGGACGTTGAAGTGCGAGGTGTGTAGGCCTCATGAAGATGCCCTGTGCATTTTTGGAAATGAGAACGCGTGTAACACAGATTCGTTATTCTTCCTTAGCAAGAGCCCTTGTAGTTTCCTGTATATGAGGACTCCCATACCCCAGATTCTTGCTTTGGAATCCTGATTCTTGTTGAGCCCTTAGCAAGACGTCCAGTAGATTATTGTCCTTTAGGACTCATTTAAACCAGATTCTTTATCCTTTCTTAGGAAGAAGGTGTGTAGTTACCTGTATATGAAGACTCCCAATACCAAGATCCAGTTTCAAAACCCTGATTCTTAGCCCTTAGAAAGATGCCCTGCAGTTTTTGAGATCGAGGACATGTGTAACCCAGATTCCTTGTTCGCCCTTACCAAGAGGTTGTGAAGTTTCCTCTATATGACGACTCCCGTTCTCAAGATTCGTGCTTCAAATCCGTGATACATTTTTCTCCTTTAGTAAGACACCCTGTAGGTTTTTGGTATTTGAGGACTCATGTTACCCAGATTCCTTACGCTTCCTGAGTAAGATGCCATGTAGTTTCCCATATATAAGGACCCCCATTACTCAAATTCCTTCTGAATTCTCAGTAATACCCGAGATATTTCATGATGAGCATAGAATTCCACTTGTTTGGATATCAATAGAACGACTCCCATATGATTTTTGGGTACCTGGAATCTAAGATTCCTGGTTAACATTAACAAGACCTACCTAAAATGTGGAATCTTCTAAATCCAATGTCCCAATTCCAACAGACTGACCCCAACAAATTTCTTTAGTTTGAGATAACATGAATCGAGGGATTTTGTACCAAAATTCCATGTAATTCCTGGGGTACCTAATTATGGTCCTAAATGTTCATAAGTCACAAAAGGATATTTGGACTAGATCCTCGATTACAACTATCAAGAGAATACAATGTTCCTGGGGAATTGTAACAACAGATTAATGGTATCTACGGATATTGTAGCTCTGAAAAATGTAGGGAAACTGAAGCCCAGATAGCTGGTTAAACCTTATCAAAAGTTCCTGTAGATCTGGTGAATGAGAACTCCTAGAACCAGATTTCCTTTTCATTCTCAAAAAGATGTCCTGATTTTCCCTCGTGATGTGGATCCAAAAACTCTGTCTACAAATAGGCAGATGCCCAGAAATTACATAGAGTCTTGTAATCCATGAATCTTGTTCACACATAAAACTACATAATAAGTATTTGGCAACCTCAAAACACCGGGACCGTATCAGAATAGTAGGACACACAGAAGTTTTAGAATTACTAGATGCATCTTAAGGCGATAGATACATATAAATATGGTGATAAGATTCTTTGGGTCCTGAAATCTACCCTTCGTTGTCCCGAGGAACCCAACGAACTTGTAGGACCACATTCTCGGTTTCAACTATCAAAACACCAGAAGTTTTTTGAGAATCTATAATGACAAAATTGTCATATCCAAGAGGCCTGTAGCCCTAAGAATGTGTGGATATAGAGGCCCAGATTCCATATTAGTCCTTATAATGTGTCCATGTAGAATTCTTGGATTGGCGACCACCATAACCCAGATTCATTTTGTTCCCAGAAAGACTCCCGGAAATTACCTGGGTTTGTGGAAGTACCAACTCATATATACAAATACTCATAAGCAAAAAAGGTCAGAAGGGCCCTGGAATACAAGGTTGCTGGATCCCTTTAAGAATACATCATAAATGTTTGGAAAAAACGAATCAAAAGTTTGGAATATAAATCTATATATTCAGCAGTAGTTTCTGGATGAGGAGGTAAACCTGAAGTCAGAAATTACACGTAAAATGTAGAGATGATTCCTTGGGTTGTGGAATCAGTCGTTACAGACTCCTGCATAAAAAGTCGAGCAGATGGCCAGATTCTCTGTTATAACTAAGAAGAGGAGGAAATTCCAGAGAATCGGTAATGACAGGTTTGTGGTACCTATACAGGAATTAGTTCTGAAATGTGTGGGGACTGGGAAACCAAAATCCTGATTAGCATTTAGAAAATTCCTGTAGGCTCCAAGGTATGAGAACCACCTTGAGCCAGGGGAAAATTAACAAGTGCCCAGACGTTTGCTGGTCACAGCAAAATGATATCCCTTGTTCCTCATTGGTAACATGAGTCAAAGCTTTCTGGTGATATAGTGTCTGAGATTCCTGTTACATTCTCATAAGAACGTCCAGATATTGCACCGTTCCCCAGAAGTCCAGACACGTGCCTCCCAATAGAAAGACTCCAGAATGCTCCTATGAATTGTAAACCAAGACCCTGGTGCCCTCCCAAAAATACCTTCTAAACTTGGTGCAACATCTTAACCCAAGGTCCTAAATCCGAATAGCTGAACTACCAGAAGTTTCTGGAGTACGAGGTAACCCTGACATCAGGACTTACATTCAACAAACCCAAAATGATTACTTGTGACCTGAAATTTGTCGTTATCGGATCCAGATCCTAAATGGAATTTTAGTGCCATATTTTCTTTTAAACTATCGAGAGGACCAGAATGTTCCGGGAATTTTGTAATGACTGAATCTTAATATGCACATAGGAACAGTTTTGAAAACATGGGGACGTCGAAATCCGATTCTTTCAGGCCTTACAAAGACACCCTGGACATTTTTGTAATTGAGGAGTCGTGTAATCCAGATTTGTTATTCTTCCTTAGCAACAGCCCATGTAGTTTGCTGTATATGAGGACTCCCATTCCCCAAATTCTTGCTTCAAAATCCAGATTCTTGTTGAGCCCTTACCAACACGCCCAGCAGATTTTTGGCCTTTAGGACTTGTTTAAACCAGATTCTTTATGCTTTCTTAGGAAAAGGCTGTGTAGTTTTCTGTATATGAAGACTCCCAATACCGAGATCCTGTTTTGAAACCCTGATTCTTATTTAGCTCTTAGAAAGATGCCCTGTAAATTTGTAGGATCGAAGACATGTGTATCCCAGATTCCTTGTTCGTCCTTAGCAAGAGGTTGTGAAGTTCTCTGTATATGAGGACTCCCGTTCCCCAGATTCGTGCTTCAAATCCATGATATATTTTCTCACTTAGTAAGACACCCTGTAGGTTTTTGGGATTTGAGAACACGTGTTACCCAGATTCCTTATGCTTCCTTACTAAGAGGCCATGTAGGTTCCCGTATATGAGGATTACCATTACTCAAATTCCTGCTGAATTCTCAGGAAAACCCGAGATATTTCGTGATGAGCATAGAATTCCAATTGGTTGGATATCAATAGAAAGACTCCCATAAGGTTTTTGGCGACATGGAATCTAAGATTTCTGGTTTCCCTTAACAAGACCTCGCTTAAATGTGGAAATTTCTAAATCCAATGTCCCAATTCCACCAGGCCGATCACAAGAAATTTCTGTAGTTTGTGAAAACCTGAATCGAGGGATTTTGTACTAATATGCCATTTTATTCCTGGGGTCCCTGATTATGGCCCTAGATGTTCGTAAGACACAAAAGGATATGTGGGTCCGATCCATGATTACAACTATCAAAATAATAGAATGTTCCTGGAGATTTGTAAAGACAGATTAATTGTATTTACGGAGCTGGTAGCTCTAAAAAATGTAGGGACCCGGAAGCCCAGATAGCTTGTTAAACCTTATCTAGAGGCCCTGTAGGTCTGGCCAATGAGAACTCCTAGAACCAGATTTCCTTTTCGTTCTCAACAAGATGCCCTGATTTTCCTTCGTGATGTGGATCCCAAAACTCTGTATACAAATAGGCAGAAACCCAGAAAATACCTAGAGTTGTGGAATCCATGAATCCTGGTTAACCTTCAAAGTACATAATGAATATTTGGGAACCTCATACAGTGGGCCCGTATCATAATAGAAGGACAAACAGAAGTTTTATGATTACAAGATACATCTTAAGGTGATAGATACATACAAATATGGCAATCAGATTATTTATATCCTGGAACCTGCCCTTTGTTGTCCCAAGGAACCCAATGGACTTGTAGGGCCACAATCTCGGTTACAACTATCAAAATACCAGAAGGTGTCTGAGAAATTATAATGACAAAATTGTCATATCCAAGACGTCTGTAGTCCTAAAGAATGTGTGGAAATAGAATCCCAGAATCCAGAATAACCCTTATAATTGTCCATGTATAATTATTGGATTGGTAACCCCCGTAACCCAGATTCATTTGGTTCCCAGAAAGACTCCCGGAAGATTCCTGGGCTGTGGATGTAAAAACTCTTATATACGAATTCTTATAAGCCCAAAAGATCAGAAGGGCCCTGGAATCCAAGATTGCTGGATCCCCTTTAAGAATACGTCCTAAATATTTGGGAACACCTAATCACAAGTTAGGACTATCTGTCTAAATTTCCAGCAGTCCCTTCTTGATAAGGAGATAATCCTGAAGTCAGAAATTACACGATAAATGGTGAGATGATTCCTTGGGTTTTGGAATCTGGCCTTGCAGCCTACTGCCAAAAATGCTGAGCAGATGGCCAGATTCTGTGTTACAACTAAGAAGAGGAGCAGCAGGTTCCTAGGAATTGGCAATGACAGATTTGTGGTACCTATAGAGGAGTTAGTTCTTAAATGTGTGGGGACTGGGACTCCAAATTCCTGATTAGCATTTATAAAATTCCTGTTGGCACCTAGGTATGAGAACTAACTTAAGCCAGGGAAAAATCAACAACTGCCCAGAAGTTTGCAGGTCACATGCAAACTGATTTCCCTTGTTCTACATAGGTATCATGAGTTCAGCTTTCTGGTGACATAGTGTCCGAGATTCCTGTTTTGTTCTCAGAAGAACGACCAGATGTTTCCCCATTCCCTAGAATTCCCTAGAATTGTATGGGTGGCTTCCACTAGAAAGACTCCAGGATGCTCCTATGGACTTCAAACAAGAACCTGGTGCCCTCCCCAAAATACCTTCTAATCTTCGTGCAACACTAAAGCCAAGGTCCTAATTCTGAACAGCTGAACTACCAGACGTGTCTGGTCGTACGGGGTAACCCTGACCTAAGGGCTTACATTCAGAAAACTCGAAATGATTACTTGTATCCTGGAACTTGTCTTTAGAAGATCCAGAACCTAAATGGACTTTTAGTGCAATATTTTTGTTTAAACTATTGAGAGGACCAGAATGTTGAGGGAATTTTGGAATGACTGAATCCTAATATGCACATAGGAAACAGCTCTGAAAAATATGGAGACATCATAGTACGAGTCTTTTAGGCATTACAAAGACGCCCTGGACATTTTTGGAATTGAGGACCATGTAACCCAGATACTTTATTCTTCCTTAGTAAGAGCCCGTGTAGTTTCCTGTATATGAGGACTCCCATTACCCAGATTCTTGCTTCGAAATATTGATTCTTGTTGAGCCCTTAGCAAGACGTCCAGTAGATTTTTGGCCTTTAGGACATGTTCAAACCAGATTCTTTATCCTTTCTATGGAAGAGGGTGTGCATTTTCCTATATGTGAAGAGTTCATATACCGAGATCCTGTTTCGAAACCCTGGTTCCTATTTAGCCCTTAGAAAGTGGCCCTGTAGGTTTTGAGGATCGAGGACATGTGTAACCCAGATTCCTTGTTCGTCCTTAGAAAGAGTTTGTGAAGTTTCCTGTATATGAATACTCCTGTTCCCAAGATTCGTGCTTCAAATCCCTGATATTTTTTTCTCCCTTAGTAAGACAACTTGTAGGTTTTTGGGATTTGAGGACTTGTGCTACCCAGATTACTTAATCTTCCATAGTAAGAGGCCATGTAGTATCCCATATATGAGGACTCCCCTTACTCAAATTCCTGCTGAATTCTCAGTAATACACGAGATATTTCATGATTAGCACAGAATTCCAGTTGTTTGGATATCAATAGAACGACTCCCATAAGGTTTTTTGCGGACCTGGAATGTAAGATTCCTGGTTACACTTAACAAGTCCTCCCGAAAACGTGGAATCTTCTAAATCCAATGTCCCAATTCCACCGGGACGTCCTCAAGAAATTTCTGTATTTTGAGGTAATATGAATCGAGGGATTTTGTACCAATATGCCATTTGATAAAAGGATATTTTGGACACATCCTCGATTACAACTATCAAGAGAATAGAATGCTCCTGGGGATTTGTAATGACAGATTAAGGGTATCTAAGGTGCTAGTAGCTCTGAAAATTGTGGGGACACTGAAGCCCAGATTGCTGGTTAAACCTTATCAAGAGGCCTTGTAGATCTGGTGAATCAGAACTCGTAGAACCAGATTCCTTTTCGTTCTCAACAAGATGCCTTGATTTTCTCTCGTGATATGGATCCAAAAACTCTTTATACAAATAGGCAGATGACCAGAAATTACCTAGGGTCGTGGAATCCATGAATCCTTGTTACCCTTAAAATACGTAATAAATATTTGGTAACCTCAAAACACCGGGCCCGCATAGGTATAGAAGGACAAACTGAAGATTTAGGATTACAAGATACATCCTAAGATTATATATACATACAAATATGATGAAAAGATTCTTTGTGTCCTGGAATCTGTCCTTTGTTGTCCCGAGGAACCCAACAGACTTGTAGGTCCACATTCTCGGTTACAACTATCAAAATACCAGAAGTTTGCTGAGAATCTATAATGACAAAATTGTCATATCCAAGAGGCCTGTAGCCCTAAAGAATGTGTGGAAATAGAATCCCAAATTCCAGATTAGTCCTGATAATGTGTTCATGTAGAATTCTTGGATTGGCGATCTCCGTAAAACAGATTCATTTTGTTCCCAGAAAGAATCCCGGAAGTTACCTGGGGACGTGGAAGTACCAACTCTTATATACAAATACTCATAAGCCCATAAGTACAGAAGGCCCCTGAAATACAAGGTTGCTGGATCCCCTTTAAGAATACATCCTCAGTATTTGGGAACAACTAATCACAAGTTTGGAATATCAATCTATAATTCCAGCAGTAGTTTTTGGATGAGGTGGTAAACCTGAAGTCAGAAATTACACGAAAAATGGCGAGATGATTCCTTGGGTTGTGGAATCTGTCGTTACAGACTCCTGCATAACAAGTCGAACAGATGACCAGATTGATATAACTAAGAAGAGGAGGAGCAAATTCCTGGGAGTCGGTAATGACAGATTTGTGGTACATTTACAGGAATAAGTTCTGAAATGTGTGGGGACTGGGACTCCAAATTACTGATTAGCGTTTAGAAAATTCCTGTAGGGTCCTAAGTATGAGAACTACCTTAAGCCAGGGAAATATTAACAACTGCCCAGAAGTTTGCTGGTCACATGTAAACTGATTTCCCTTATTCCACATTGGTAACATGAGTCAAAGCTTACTGGTGACAAGTGTCCGAGATTCCTGTTTCGTAATCAGAAGAACGACCAGATTTTTCCCTGTTCCCTAGAAGTCCAGACACGTGGCTCCCAATAGAAAGACTCCAGAATGCTCCTATGGACTTGTAAACCAACACCCTCATGCCCTCCCAAAATACCTTCTAAACTTGGTGCAACATACAAACCCAAGGTCCTAGTTCTGAACAGCTGAACTATCAGAATTTTCGGGAGTACGAGGTCACCCAGAACTCAGGGATTACATTCAAAAGACCAGAAATTATTACTTGTGTCCTGGAATTTGTCATTAGAGGATCCAGACCCTAAAAGCACTTTTAGTGCCATATTTTCGTTTAAACTATCGAGCTGTCCAAAATGTTGCGGGACTTTTGGAATGACTGAATCCTAATATGCACATAGGAACCTGCTCTGAAAAATATGTTGACGTCGAAGTCCGAGTCTTGTAGACCTTATCAAGACGCCTGGGACACTTTTGGAATTGAGTACTCGTTTAACCCAGATTCGTTATTCTTCTTTAGCAAGAACCCATGTAGTTTCCTGTATATGAGGACTCCCATTACCCAGATTCTTGCTTCGAAATTCTGATTCTTGTTGAGCCCTTAACAAGTCTTCCAGTAGATTTTTGGCCTTTAGGAGTCATTTAAACCAGATTCTTTACCTTTTCTTTAGAAGAGGGTGTGTAGTTTCCTGTATATGAAGACTACCAATACCTAGATCCTGCTTCGAAACACTGATTTCTATATACCCCTTGGAACAATGCCCTGCAGGTTTTTAGGATTGAGGACATGTGTAAACTTGATTCCTTGTTCGTCCTTAGCAAGTAGTTATGGAGTTTCCTGTATATGAGGACTCACTTTATCCAGATTCGTGCGTCAAATCCCTGATAATTTTTTCTCCCTTATTAAGACACCCTGTAGGTTTTTGGGATTTAAGGACTCGACTTACCCAGATTCCTTATTCTTCCGTAGTAAGTGACCATGTAGTTTCCTGTATATGAGGACTCCCATTACTCAAATTCCTGCTGAATTCTCAGTAATACCCGAGATATTTCGTGATGAGCATAGAATTCCAGTTGTTGGGATATCAATAGAAAGACTCCTATAATGTTTTTGGGGACCTGGAATCTAAGATTCCTTGTTTCCCTGAACATGACCTCCCAAAAATGTGGAATATTCTAAATCCAATGGCCCAATTCCACCAGGCCGTCCACAAGAAATTTCTGTAGTTTTAGGTAACATGAATCGAGGGATTTTGTACCAATATGGTATTTTATTCCTGTGGTACCTGATTATGTACCTAGTTGTTTGTAAGGCACAAAAGATATGTGGGCCAGATCCACGATTGCAACTATCAAAATAATAGAATGTTCCTGGAAATTAGTAACGACAGATTAATTGTATCTACGGAGCTGGTGGCTCTAAAAAATGTAGGGACACTGAAGCCCAGATAGCTGGTTAAACCTTATCAAGAGGCCCTGTAGGTCTGGCGAATGAAAACTCCTAGAACCAGATTTTCTTTTCGTTTTCAACAAGATGTCCTGATTTTCCCTCGTGATGTGGATCCAGAAACTCTGCATACAGATAAGCAGAGGCGCAGAAATTACCTAGAGTTGTGGAATCCATGAATCCTGGTTACCCTTCAAAGTACGTAATAAATGTTTGGGATCCTCAAACACTGTACCCGTATCGTAATAGAAGGACAAACAGAAGTTTTAGGATTACAAGATACATCTTAAGGTGACAGATACATTCAAATATGGCGATAAGATTCTTTATGTCCTGGAATCTGCCCTTTGTTGTCCCAAGGAACCCAACGGACTTGTATGGCCACATTCTCGGTTACAACTATAAAAAGACCAGAAAGTGACTAGAAATTATAATGACAAAATTATCATATCCAAGAGGCCTGTGGCCCTACAGAATGTGTGGAAATAGAAACACAGAATCCAGAATAACCCTTATAATGTGTCCATGTAGAATTATTGTACTGGTGAACCCCGTAACCCAGATTCATTTTGTTCCCAGAAAGACTCCCAGAAGTTTCCTGGGCCGTGGAAATAAAAACTCTTATATACCAATACTCATAATTCCAACAGATCAGAAGGGCCCTGGAATCAGGATTGCTGGATCCCTTTAAGAATACATCCTAAATATTTGGGAACACGTAATCCCAAGTTAGGAATATCTATCTAAAATCCAGCAGTACCTTCTGGATAAGGAGGTAATCCTGAAGTTAGAAATTACACGACAAATGATGAGATGATTCCTTGGGTTTCCGAATCTGGTCTTGCAGCCTCCTGCCAAAAATGCCGAGGAGATGGCCAGATTCTCTGTTACAACTAAGAAAAGGAGCAGAATGTTCCTAGGAATCGGCAATGACAGATTTGTGGTATCTATACAGGAGTTAGAACTTAAATGTGTGGAGAGTGGAACTCCAAATTCCTGATTAGCATTTAGAAAATTCCTGTTGGCTCCTAGGTATGAGAACTACCTCAAGCCAGGGAAACATTAACAACTGCCCAGAAGTTTGCTGGTCACATGCAAACTGATTTCCCTTGTTCCACATTGGTAACATGAGCCAAAGCTTTCTGGTGATATAATGTCCGAGATGGCTGTTAGGTTCTTAGAAGAATGACCAGATGTTTCCCAGTTCCCTAAAAGTCCAGACTAGTGGCTCCCAAAAGAAAGACTCCAAAATGCTTCTATGGACGTGTAAACGAAGAGTGTGGTGCCCTCCCAAAAATACCTTTGAAACTTGGTGCAACATCTAAACCCAAGTTCCTAAATCCGAATAGATGTACTACCAGAAGTTTCTGGAATACGATGTAACCCTGACCTCAGGGCTTATATTCAAAAAAACCGAAAAGATTACTTGTGTCCTGGAATTTGTTGTTATCGGATCCAGAACCTAAATGAACTTTTAGTGCCATATTTTCATTTAAACTATCGAGAGGACCAGAATGTTGTGGGACTTTTGGAATGACTGAATCCTAGCATGCACATAGGAAACAGCTCTGAAAAATATGGACACATAGAATTCCGAGTCTTTTAGGCGCTACAAAGACGTCCTGGACATTTTTGGAATTGAGGACTCATGTAACCCAGATTCTTTATTCTTCATTAGTAAGAGTCCGTGTAGTTTCCTGTGTATGAGGACTCTCAATACCCAGATTCTTGCATCAAAATCCTGACTCTTGGTGAGCCCTTAGCAAGACGCCTTGTAGATTTTTGGACTTTATTACACGTTTATACCAGATTCTTTATCCTTTCTTTGGAAGAGGGTGTGTATTTTCCTGTATATGAAGACTCCCAATACCGAGATCCTGTTTCGAATCCCTGATTCCTATTTAGCCCTTAGAATGACACTGTGTACGTTTTGAGGATCGAGGATATGTGTAACCCAGATTCCTTGTTAGTACTTAGTAAGAGTTTGTGAAGTTTCCTGTATATGAATACTCCTGTTCCCCAGATTCGTGTTTCAAATCAGTGATATTTTTTTCTCCCTTAGTAAGACAACTTGTAGGTTTTTGGTATTTGAGGACTCATGTTACCCAGATTCCTTATTCTTCCGTAGTAAGAGACCATGTAGTTTCCCATATATGAGGACTCCTATTACTCAAATTCCTGCTGAATTCTCAGTAATACCCGATATATTTCGTGATGAACATAGAATTCCAGTTGTTTGAATATCAATAGAAGGACTCCCATAAGGATTTTGCGGACCTGGAATGTAAGATTCCTGGTTTCCCTTAACAAGTTCTCCCAAAAATGTGGATCTTCTAAATCAAATGTCCCAATTCGACCAGGCCGTCCTCAAGAAATTTCTGTACTTTGAGGTAATATGATCGAGGGATTTTGTACCAATATGGCATTTGATACCTGGGGTACCTGATTATTGACATAGATGTTCATAAGACACAAAAGGATATTTGAGACACATCCTCGATTACAACTATCAAGAGAATAGAATGTTCCTGGGGATTTGTAATGACAGATTAAGGGTATCTAAGGAGCTAGTAGCTCTGAAAAGTGTGGGGACACTGAAGCCCAGATTGCTGGTTAAACCTAATCAAGAGGCCTTGTAGAACTGGTGAATCAGAACTCCTAGAATCAGATTTCATTTTCGTTTTCAACAAGATGCCCTGATTTTCTCTCATGATATGGATCCAAAAACTTTGTATACAAATAGGCAGATGCCCAGAAATTACCTAGGATCGTGGAATCCTTGATTCCTGGTTTCCCTTAAAATACGTAATAAATATTTGGCCTCCTCAAAACACCAGACCCGTATAGGAATAGAAGGACAAACAGAAGTTTTAGGATTACGAGATACATCCTAAGATGATAGATACATACTTATATAGCAATAAGATTCTTTGTGTCCTGGAATCTGCCCTTTGTTTTCCTGAGGAAACCAATGGACTTGTAGGTCCACATTCTCAGTTACAATTATCAAAAGACCAGAAGTTTGCTGAGAATATTTAATGACAAAATTGTCATATCCAAGAGGCCTGTAGCCCTAAATAATATGTGGAAATAGAATCCCAGATTCCAGATTAGACCTTATAATGTGTCAAAGTAGAATTGTTGGATTGGAAACACCAGTAACCCAGATTCATTTTCTTCCCAGAAAGCCTCTCGGAAGTTACCAGGGGATGTGGAAATACAAACTCTTATATTCCAATACTCATAAGCCCAAAAGGTCGGAAGAACCCTGGGTTTCAAGATTGCTTGATCCCCTTTAAGAATACATCCTAAATATTTGGGAACACCTAATCTCAAATTAGGAATATAAATCTAAAATTCCTGCAGTAGTTTCTGGATTAGCAGGTAAACCTGAAGTCGAAATTACACGAAAAATGTCGAGATGAGTCCTTGGGTTGTGGAATCTGGCAGTACAGCCTCCTGCAAAAATAACCGAGCAGGTGGCCAGATTCTCTGTTACAACTAAGAAGAAGAGCAGTAGGTTCCTAGGAATTGGTAATGACAGATTTGTGTTACCTATACAGGAATTAGTTCTGAAATGTGTTGTGACTGGACTCCAAATTCCTGATTAGCATTTAGAAACTTCTTGTAGGTTTCTAGGTACGAGAACTACCTTAAGCCAGGGAAAAATTAACAACTCCCCAGAAGTTTGCTGGTCACATGCAAACTGATTTCCCTTGTTCCACATTGGTAACATGAGTCAAATCTTTCTGGTGACATAATGTCGGAGATTCCTGTTTCGTTCTCAGAAGAATGACCAGATGTTTCCCCGTTCCCTAAAATTCCAGACACGTGGCTCCCAATAAAAAAAACTCCAGAATGCTCCTATGGACCAGTAAACCAAGACACTGGTGCCCTTCCAAAAATACGTTGTAAATTTGGTGAAACATCTAATCCGAAGTTCCTAATTCTGAATAGCTAAACTACCAGAATTTTCTGGAGTACGAGGTAACCCTGAACTCAGGGCTTACTTTCAGAAAACACGAAATGATTATTTGTGTTCTGGAATTTGTCATTAGAGGATCAAGAAACTAAATGGACTTTCCATGCCATATTTTCGTTTAAACTATCGAGTGGTTCAGAATGTTGCAGGGCCTTTAGAATGACTGCATACTAACATGCACATAGGAAACTGCTCTGAAAAGTATGGGGACGTCGAAGTGCGAGGCTTGTAGGCCTTATCAAGACACCCTGTGCATTTTTGGAAATGAGGACCCGTGTAACCCAGATTCGTTATTCTTCCTTAGCAAGAACCCTTGTAGTTTCCTGTATATGAGGACTCCCATACCCCAGATTCTTTCTTCAGAATTCTGATTCTTGTTGAGCCCTTAGCAAGACGTCCAGTAAATTTTTGTCCTTTAGGACTCATTTAAACCAGATTCTTTATCCTTTCTTAGGAAGATGGTGTGTAGTTTCCTGTATATGAAGACTACCAATACCGAGATCCAGTTTCAAAACCCTGATTCTTATTTAGCCCTTAGAAAGATGCCCTGTAGTTTTTGAGATCGAGGACATGTGTAAACCAGATTCCTTGTTCGTCCTTACCAAGAGGTTGTGAAGTTTCCTCTATATGATGACTCCCGTTCCCGAGATTTGTGCTTCAAATCCCTGATACATTTTTCTCCTTTAGTAAGACACCCTGTAGGTTTTTGGTATTTGAGGACTCATGTTACCCAGATTCCTTATTCTTCCGTAATAATAGGCCATGTAGTTTCCCGTTTATAAGAATCCCCATTACTCAAATTCCTTCTGAATTCTCAGTAATACTCGAGATATTTTGTGATGAGCATAGAATTCCAGGTGCTTGGATATCAACAGAAAGACTCCGATAAGGTTTTTGGGCACCTGGAATCTAAGATTCCTAGTTACCCTTAACAAGACCTACCTAAAATGTGGAATATTCTAAATCCAACGTCCCATTTCCACCAGGCTGACCCCAAGAAATTTCTGTAGTTTGAGATAACATGAATCAGGAGATTTTGTACCAAAATGCCATGTGATTCCTGGGGTACATGATTATGGTCCTAGATGTTCATAGGTCAGAAAAGTATACTTGGACCAGATCCTCGATTACAACTATCAAGAGAATAGAATGTTCTTGGGGATTTGTAACGACAGATTAATGGTATCTATGGATCTAGTAGCTCTGAAAAATGTAGGGAAACTGAAGCCCAGATAGCTGGTTAAACCTTATCAAGAAGCCCTGTAGATCTGGCGAATGAGAACTGCTAGAACCAGATTTCCTTTTCGTTCTCAAAAAGATACCCTGATTCTCCCTCGTGATGTGGATTCAAAAACTCTGTATACAAATAGACAGATACCCAGAAATTACGTAATGTCTTGTAATCCATGAATCTTGTTCACACTTAAAAGTACATAATAAGTATTTGGCAATCTCAAAACACCGGGACCGTATCAGAATAGTAGGACACACAGAAGTTTTAGGATTACTAGATGCATCTTAAGGCGATAGATAAATATAAATATGGCGATAAGATTCTTTGGGTCCTGGAATCTGCCTTTTGTTGTCCCGAGGAACCCAACGGACTTGTAGGTCCACATTCTCGGTTACAACTATCAAAATACCAGAAGTTTTTTGAGAATCTATAATGACAAAATTGTCATATCCAAGAGGCCTGTAGCCTTAAGAATGTGTGGATATAAAGTCCCAGATTCCATATTAGTCCTTATAATGTGTCCACGTAGAATTCTTGGATTGGCAACCACGGTAACCCAGATTCATTTTGTTCCCAGAAAGACTCCCGGAAGTTACCTGGGGACGTGGAAGTACCAACTCTTTTATACAAATACTCATAAGCCCAAAAGGTCAGAAGGGACATGGAATACATGGTTGCTGGATCCCCTTTAAGAATACGTCCTAAATGTTTGGGGAAAACTAATCACAAGTTTGGAATATCAACCTATAAATTCAGCAGTAGTTTCTGGATGAGGAGGTAAACCTGAAGTCAGAAATTACACGAAAAATATCGAGATGATTCCTTGGGTTGTGGAAACTGTCGTTACAGACTCCTGCATAAAAAGTCGAGCAGATGGCCAGATACTCTTTTATAAATAAGAAGAAGAGGAAAGTCCTGTGAATCGGTAATGACAGGTTTGTGGTACCTTTACAGGAATAAGTTCTGAAATGTGTGGGGACTGGGACTTCAAATTTCTTATTAGCATTTAGAAAATTCCTGTAGTGTCTTAAGTATGAGAACTACCTTAAGCCAGGGAAAAATTAACAACTGCCCAAAAGTTTGCTGGTCACATGTAAACTGATTTCCCTTATTCAACATTGGTAACATGAGTCAAAGCTTACTGGTGACATAGTGTCCGAGATTCATGTTTCGTTCTCAGAAGAATGACCAGATTTTTCCCTGTTCCCTAGAAATCCAAACACGTGGCTCCCAATAGAAAGACTCCAGAATGATCCTATGGACTTGTAAACCAACACTCTCGTGCCCTCTCAAAATACCTTCTAAACTTGGTGCAACATCCAAATCCAAGGTCCTAATTCCAAACAGCTGAACTATCAGAATTTTCTGGAGTATGAGGTCACCCAGAACTCAGGGCTTACATTCAAAAAACCCAAAATGATTACTTGTGTCCTGAAATTTGGCATTAGAGGATCCAGAACCTAAAGGGACTTTTAGTGCCATATTTTTGTTTAAACTATCAAGAGGTCCAGAATCTTCCAGGACTTTTGGAATGAATGAATCCTAATATGCCCATGGGAACCTGATCTGAAAAATATGGTGACGTCGAAGTCCGAGTCTTGTAGGCCTTATCAAAATGCCCTGGACATTTTTGAAATAGAGGACTCGTGTAACCCAGATTTGTTATTCTTCTTTAGCAAGAATCCATGTAGTTTCTTGTATATGAGTACTCCCATTACCCGGATTCTTGCTTCTAAATTCTTATTCTTGTAGAGCCCTTAGCAAGACGTCCAGTAGATTTTTGGCCTTTAGAACTCTTTTAAACCAGATTCTTTATCCTTTCTTTGGAAGAGGGTGTGTAGTTTCCTGTATATGAAGACTCCCAATACCGAGATCCTCTTTCTAAACACTGATTTCTATTTAGCCCTTCGAATGACGCCCTGAAGGTTTTTAGGATCGAGGACATGTTTAACCCAGATTCTTTGTTCGTCCTTAGCAAGAGGTTATGAAGTTTCCTGTATATGAGGACTCCCTTTACCCAAATTCGTGCATCAGGTCCTTGATACTTTTTTCTCCCTTAGTAAGACACCCTGTAGGTTTTTGGGATTTAAGGACTCAAGTTACCGAAATTCCTTATTCTTCCATAGTAAGTGGCCATGTAGTTTCCTGTATATGAGGACTCCCATTACTCAAATTCCTGCTGAATTCTCAGTAATACCTGAGATATTTCATGATGAGTATAGAATTCCTGTTGTTCGGATATCAATAGAAAGAATCCTATAAGGTGTTTGGGGACCTGGAATCTAAGATTCCTGGTTTCCCTGAACATGACCTCCAAAAAATGTGGAATCTTCTAAATTCAATGGCCCAATTCCATCAGGCCATCTACAAGAAATTTCTGTAGTTTGAAGTAACATGAATTGAGGGATTTTTGCACCAATATGCCATTTGATACCTGGGTTACCTGATTATGGCCCTAGATGTTCATAAGTCACAAAAGGATATTTGGGCCACATCCTCGATTACAACTATCAAGAGAATAGAATGTTCCTGGGGATTTTTAATGACAGATTAATGGTATCTAGGGCTAGTAGCTCTGAAAAGTGTGGGGACCCTGAAGCCCAGATTACTATTTAAACCTTATCAAGAGGCCTTGTAGATCTGGTGATTCAGAACTCCTAGAACCAGATTTCCTTTTTGATCTCAACAAGGTGCCCTGATTTTCCCTCCTGAAGTGGATCCAAATACTCTGTATACTAATAGGCAGATGCCTGGAAAATACCTAGTGTCGTGGAATCCATGAATCCTGGTTACCCTTTAAAGTATGTAATAAATACTTGGGAACCTGAAAACAACAGGCCCGTATCGAAATAGAAGGACAAACAGAAGTTAGAGGATTACAAGATACATCTTAAGGTAATAGATACATACAAACATGGCGATAAGATTCTTTGTGTCCTGGAATCTGCCCTTTGTTGTCCCGAGGAACCCAACGAACTTATAAGGTCACGTTCTTGGTTACAACTATCAAAAGACCAGAGGTGGCTGAGAAATTATAATGACAAAATTATCATATCCAAGAGGCCTGTAGCCCTAAAGAATGTGTGGGAATAGAATCCCAGAATCCAGATGAGCCCTTATAATGTGTCCATGTAGAATTCTTATATTGGCGACTCCCATAACCCAGATTCATTTTGCTACCAGAAAGACTCCGGGAAGTTACCTGGGAACGTGGAAGTAAAAACTCTTATATACCAATACTCATTAGCCCAAAAGATTCGAAGGGACCTCGAATCCAAGATTGCTGGAACCCCTTTAAGAATACGTATAAATATTTGGGAACACCTAATCCCAAGTTAGAAATATCAATCTAAAATTCCAGCAGTACTTTCTGGATTAGGAGGTAAATCTGAATTCAGAAATTACAGGAAAAATGCCGAGATGATTCCTTGGGTAGTGGAATATGGTCTTACAGCCTCCTGCAAAAATAGCCGAGCAGATGGCCAGATTCTCTGTTACAATTAAGAAGAGGAGCAGCAGGTCCCTGGGAATCGGTAGTGACAGATTTGTGGTACCTATACAGGAATTAGTTCTGAAATGTGTGGGGACTGGGTCTACAAATTCCTGATCAGCATTTAGAAAATTCCTGTAGTCTCTTAGGTATGAGAACAACCTTAAGCCAGGGAAAAATTAACTACTGCCAGAAGTTTGCTGGTCACATGCAAACTGATTTCCCTTGTTCCACATTGGTAACATGAGTCAAAGCTTTCTGGTGACATAGCATCCCAGATTTCAGTTTTGTTCTCAGAATAACGACCAGATGTTTACCCGTTCCCTAGAAGTCCAGACACGTGGCTCCCAATAGAAAGACTCCAGCATACTAATATAGACCTGCAAATCAAACCCTGGTGCCCTCCCAAAAATTCCTTCTAAACTTGGTGCCACATGTTAACCCAGGGATCTAATTCCGTATAGCTGAACTACCAGAAGTTTCTGGAGTACGAGGTAACACTGAACTCAGGGCTTACATTCTAAATACCAGAAATGATTACATTTTTCCTGGAATTTGTGTTAGAGGATCCAGAACCTAAATGGACTTTTAGTGCCATATTTTCGTTTAAACTATCGAGAGGTCCAGAATGTTGCAGAACTTTTGGAATTACTGAATCCTAACATGCACATAGGAATCGGCTCTGAAAAATATGGGGACCTGGAAGTCCAAGTCTTGTTGGCCTTACCAAGACGCCCTGGACATTTTTGGAATTGAGGACTCATGAAATCCAGATTCATTATTCTTCCTTAGCAAGAGCCCGTACAGTTTCTTGTATATGAGGACTCCCATTCACCAAATTCTTGCTTCGAAATCCTTATTCTTTTTGAGGCTTTAGCAAGACGTGAAGAAGATTTTTGGCATTTAGGACACCTTTAAAACAGATTCTTTATCCTTTCTTAGGAAGAGGAGGTGTAGTTTCCTGTACATGAAGACTCCCAATACCGAGATCCTGTTTCGAAACCCTGAATCTTATTTAGCCCTTAGAAAGGTGCCCTGTAGCATTTTAGCATCGAGGTCATGTGTAACCCAGTTTCCTTGTTCGTCCTTAGCAGGAGGTTTTGAAGTTTTCTGTATATGAGGAATCCCATAAACCCAGATTCACACTTCAAATCCCTGATACTTTTTTCTCCCTTAGTAAGACTCCCTGTAGGTTTTAGGGATTTGAGGACTCGTATTACCCAGATTCCTTATTCTTCCATAATAAGAGGCCATGTAGGTTCCCGTATATGAGGACTCCCATTACTCAGATTCCTGCTGCATTCTCAGTAATACCCGAGATATTACATGATAGCATAGAATTCCAGTTGTTTGGATATCAAAAGAAAGACTCCCATATGTTGGGAGCCAACATCTATAGCTACATGGCTGAGGCCTGTAAAGGCCCATCTGGAAGATCACCTCTGACATAGGATATCAGTTATACCTATAATATTGGCGTGTGATTAGTGACCAGTGTGCATACATGGCAGTAAAACTTATAAGTAAATCTCAATACACCTGATGGAAAGTGCATAGCAGAATTATTTCTCTCTGTCTTTCTAAGTTTTACTTTCTAGATATTTTTTAACTTCTATTTCCTGGTAGACTGGGTAGTCAGCTCTCGTTCCCCAAAGCTGTTTCCCTTAGGGCTAAGATTTGAAACTAAATTACCATGATAGTTTTGTCGCCCTGCCCCTAGCCAGGCAGAACGTTTTCTTTTGTTTTATTAATTACCGAAACTCTGTCTGCTTCAGCCCATGGCCGCCATCTTGGCAACCCTGCATTTCCTTGTTCAAGAGTGTGACAGCTACTATTTGATTTTTAGAGTAGACTTGTTAGGATAAAATATATACATATACACTCATAGCTGCGTAAATCTATGCTTGCTGTTTTGTTTCCTTTTGCTACATTATTCAAGTGTAATAATTACTATACAATTTATAAAGGAATTAACGTTAAGGTATTAGCTTAATAGGATATAGCATAGTATTAAAGTCCAATAACTAGATCATATAAAAATTAAAGTTTAGACATATGAAACATATGAATTATAGTAAAGTTTTGTAGTTTAAGAATAAGTTTTAACTGAATTATAAGGCATTACGTTAAATCGTAATAGGATAATAGTATAACTAACAGTTAAGTCATTTAAGTAAACTTATAGATTATAGTATAGTGTTAAGTTGATGAATATTAATCGTTAAAAATATTAGGAGTCAGTGAACTTGGATTGAACCTAGAGTTAACTTAGAAAAGTTTTTTGTATTAATCAGGGTTTAGAACAAAGAGTATAATATGAATGATTCATTGAACATTATGGAAAACACTTTGAACGATTTGTATTGAAATTGTGCACCTGTGACCTTAATGTAAGCATGGCAGGTATCATGGAATTCGAATTGTTTGCTTGGAAATTGCAGATCTCGTGGTGGTCTTGTGATGCATAGTTTGTAAAGCACGAAACTTGTATGCCCCCAGTAAGTGATTATCACACTGCTGGAGGGTATAGAAAATGGTATATAAGTTGGAAAAGGTTTGAATAAAATCGGCTTCAGTCCTGATCAGACTGTTCCCAGAAGAACTGCCTCCGAATAGTCTCTTCTTGCTCTCCAGATTCTCTGGTGCGGGTCCTAACCCACTCTTGGTCAGTGCTGGTCACAGACACCCATAAAGGTTTTGGGGACCTGGAATCTAAGAATCCTGGTTCCCCTAAACAAGACCTCCCTAAAATGTGGAATTTCTAAATCTAATGTCCCAATTCCACCAGGCCGATCACAAGAAATTTCTTAAGTTTGAGATAACCTGAATCGAGGTATTTTGTACTAGTGTGCCATGCGATTACTGGGGTACATGATTATGGTCCTAGATGTTAATAAGTCACAAAATGATATTTGGATCAGATACTCGATTAGAACTCTCAAGAGAATAGAATATTCCTGGGGTGTTTAATGGCAGATTAAGTGTATCTACGGAGCTAGTAGCTCTGAAAAATGTAGGGACACTGAACACCAGATTTCTGATTAAACCTTATCAAGAGACCCTGTAGATCTGGCAAATGAGAAATCCTAGAACCAGATTTCCTTTTCGTTCTCAACAAGATACCCTGATTTTGCCTCATGATGTGGATGCAAAAACCCTGTATACAAATAGGCAGATGCCCAGAAATTACCTACGATCGGTGAATCCAAGAATACAGGTTACCCTTAACAGTATGTAATAAATATTTGGAAAGTTCAAAACACTGGGCCCGTATAGGAATAGCAGGACAAACAGAAGTTTTAGGATTATAAGATACATCTTAAGGTGGTAGATACATACAAATATGGCGATAAGATTCTTGGGTCCTGGAATCTGCCCTTTGTTGTCCCGAGGAACCCAATGAACTTGGATGTCCACATTCCCTGTTACAACTATCAAAAGACCAGAAGGTTGCTGAGAATCTATAGTGACAAAACTGTCATATCCAAGAGGCCTGTAGCCCTAAAGAATGTGTGGAAATCGAATCCGAGATTCCAGATGAGCCCTCATAATGTGTCCATGTAGAATTCTGGGATTCGCGAACCCCATAAGCCAGATTTATTTTGTTCTCAGAAAGACTCCCGGAAGTTACCTGGGGACGTGGCAGTAAAAACTCTTATGTACCAACACTCATGAACCCACAAGTTCAAAAGGGCCCTGGAATCCAATATTGCTGGATCCCATTTAAGAATACATCCTAAATATTTGGGAACACCTAAACCCAAGTTAGGAATATCAATCTAAAATTCCAACAGTAGTTTCTGTATGAGGAGGTAAACCTGAAGTCAGAAATTACACGAAATTTGACGAGATGATTCCTTGTGTTGTGGAATCTGGCCTTACATCGTCCTGCAAAAAAAAAAAAGCCGAGCTGATGGCCAGATTCTCTGTTACAACTAAGAAGAGGAGCAGCAGGTTCCTGGGAATCAGTAATGACAGATTTGTGGTACCTATCCAGGAATTAGTTCTGAAGTGTGTGGGGACTGGGACTTGAAATTCCTGATTAGCATTTAGAAAATTCCTGTAGGCTCCTAGGAAAGAGAACTACCTTAAGCCAGGGAAAAATTAACAACTGCCCAGAAGTTTGCTGGTCACATGCAAATTGATTTCCCTTGTTCCACATTGGTAACATGAATCAAAGCTTTCTGGTGACATAGTGTCAGAGATTCCTGTTTCATTCTCAGAAGAACGACCAGATGTTTCCTGTTCCCTAGATGTCCAGACATGTGGCTCCCAATAGAAAGACTCCAGAATGCTCCTATGAACTTGTAAACCAAGACCATGGTGTCCTCCAAAAATACCTTCAAAACTTGGTGCAACATCTAAACCCAAGGTCCTAATTCCGAATAGCAGAACTACCAGAAGTTTCTGGGGTACGAGGTAACCCTGAACTCAGGGCTTACACTCAAACAACCCGAAATGATTACTTGTGTCCTGGATTTTGTCGTTAGAGGATCCAGATTCTAAATGGACTTTAAGTGCCATATTTTCGTTTAAACTATCGAGAGGACCAGAATGTTGCGGGACTTTTGGAATGACTGAATACTAATATGCACATAGGACAAAGCTCTGAAAAATATGAGGACGTCGATGTACGTGTCTTGTAAGCCTTACCAAGATGCCCTGCACATTTTTGGAATTGAGGACTCCTGTAACCCAGATTGATCATTCTTCCTTAGCAAGAGCCCCTGTAGTTTACTGTTTAGCAGGACTCGCATTCCCCGGATTCTTGCTTCGAAATCCTGATTCTTGTTTAGCAGTTAGCAAGACACCCAGTAAATTTTGGGCATTTAGGACTCGTTTAAACCAGATTCTTTATCCTTTCCCAAAGAGAGGCTGTACAGTTTCCTGTATATGGAGACTCCTAATACCAAGATCATGTTTTGAAACTCTGATTCTTATTAAGTCCTTAAAAAATGCCCTGTAGGTTTTTAGGATCGAGGACAGGTGTAACCCAGATTCCTTGTTCATCCTTAGGAAGAGGTTGTGAATTTTTCCGTATATGAGGACTCCCGTTCCCCAGATTCGTGCTTCAAATCCCTGATATATTTTTACCCTTAGTAAGACACCCTGTAGGTTTTTGGGATTTGAGGACTCGTGTACCCAGATTCCTTATTCTTCCATAGTAAGAGTCCATGTGGTTTTCTGTATATGAGGGATACCATTGCACAAATTCCTGCTGAATTCTCAGAAATACCTGAGATATTTCGAGATGAGCATAGAATTCCAGTTGTTTGGATATCAATAGAAAGACTCTCTTAAGATTTTTGAATCTATGATTCTTGGTTCCCATTAAAAGACCTCCCTAAAATGTGGAATCTTGTAAATCCAATGTCCCAATTCCACCATGTCATCCACAAGAAATTTCTGTAGATTGAGGTAACCTGAATTGAGGGATCTTGTATCTATATGCCATTTGATTCCTGGGGTACCTGATTATGGTCCTAGATGTTCATAAGGCACAAAAGGATATTTAGGTCAGTCCACAATTATAACTTTCACGAAAATAGAATGTTCCTGGGGATTAGTATGACAGATTAAGGGTATCTTTGGAGGTAGTAGCTCTGAAAAATATAGGGACTCTGAAGCCCAGATTGTTTATTAAAACTTATCAAGAGACCCTGTAGATCTGGCAAATGAGAACGCCTAATTTGTCGTTAGAGGATCCAGAATCTAAATGGACTTTTATTGCCATATTTTCCTTTAAACTATAGAGAGGTCCAGAATGTAGCACAACTTTTGGAATGACTGAATCCTAATATGCACATAGGAAAGTGCTCTGAAAAATATTGGGACGTCAAAGACCGAATCTCATAGGCCTTACCAAGAGGTGCTGGACATTTTGGAATTCAGGACTCGTGTATCCCAGATTCGTTATTCTTCCTTAGCAAGAGCCTGGGTAGTTTCCTGTATATGCGGACTTCCAGTCCCCAGATTCTTGCTTCGAAATCCTGATTCTTGTTGAGTCCTTAGCTAGACGCCCAGTAGATTTTTGGCATTTAGGACTCGTTTAAGCCAGATTCTTTATCCTTTCTTAGGAAGAGGCTGTGTAGTTTCCTCTATATGATGACTCTCAATACCGAGATCCTGTTTAAAACACTGATTCTTATTTAGCCCTTAGAAAGACACCCTGTAGGTTTTTAGGATCAAGGACATGTGTAACACAGATTCCTTGTTCATCCTTACAAAGAGGATGTGAAGTGTCCTGTATATAAGGACACCCGTTCCCCAGATTCGTGCTTCAAATTCCTGATACTTTATTCTCCCTTACTAAGACAGCCTGTAGGTTTTTGGGATTTGAGGACTCGTGTTACCCAGATTCCTTATTCTTCCGTAGTAAGGGACATGTAGTTTCCCGTTTATGAGGACTCCTGTTACTCAAATTCCTGCAGAATTCTCAGTAATTTCCGAGATATTTCGTGATGAGCAAAGATTTCCAGTTGTTTGGATATCAATAAAAAGACTGCAATAATGTTTTTGGGGACCTGGAATCTAAGATTCCTGGTTTCCCTTAACAAGACCTCCCTAAATTGTTGAATCCCCTGAATCCAATGTCCCAGTTCCACCAGGACGACCACAAGAAATTTCTGTAGTTTGAGGTACCTTGAATTGAGGGATTTTGTACCAATATGCCATATGATTCTTGGGATACATGATTATGGCCCTAGATATTCATAAGACACAAAAGGATATTTGGGCCAGATCCTCGATTACAACTATCAAGAGAATAGAATGTTCCTGGGGATTAAGGGTATCTATGGAGTTAGTAGCTCTGAAAAATGTAGGGACCCTGAAGCCCAGATTGCTGGTTAAACCTTACCAAGAGGCCCTGTAGATCTTGTGAATGAGAACTCCTGGAACCAGATTTATCTTTCTTACTCAACAAGATGCCCTGATATTCCCTCGTAATGTAGATCCAAAAACTCTGTACACAAATAGGCATATGCCAAGAATATTACCTACGGTCGTGGCATCCATGAATCTTGGTTACCCTTTAAAATACATAATAAATATTTGGTAACCTCAAAACACTGGGCCCATAGTGGAATAGATGGACACAGAAGTTTTAGGATTACAAAACACATCTTAAGGCGATAGATTCATACAAATATGGCGATAAAATTCTTTCTTTCCTGGAATCTGCCCTTTGTTGTCCGGAGGACCCCAATGGAATTGTAGATCGACATTCTCGGTTACAACTATCAAAAGACCAAAAACTGGCTGAGAAAATATAATGACAAATTTGTCATATCCAAGAGGCCTGTAGTCCCAAAGAATGTGTGGAAATAGTTTCCCAGAATCCAGATTAGCCCTTATATTGTGTCCAAATAGAATTCTTGGATTGGCGACCCCTGTAAACCAGATCATTTTGTTCCCAGAAAGAATCACGGAAGTTACCTGGGGACGTGGAAGTAAAAACTTGTACACCAATACTCATAAGCCCAAAAGTTCAGAAGTGCCCTGGAATCTAAGATTGCTGGATCCCCTTTAAGAATACATCCTAAATATTTGGCAACAGTTAATCTCAAGTTAGGAATATCAATCTAAAATTCAAGCAGTAGTTTCTGGTTGAGGAGGTAAACCGGAAGTCAGAAATTACACAAAAAATGGCGAGATGATTCCTTGGGTTGTGGAACCTGGCCTTTCAGCCTCCTGCAAAAAAGCCGAGCAGATGGCCAGATTCTCTGTTACAATAAAGAAGAGGAGCAGCAGGTTCCTGGGTATAGGTAATGTCAGATTTGTGGTACCTATACAGGAATTTGTTAGGAAATGTGTGGGGACTGGGACTCCAAATTCCTGACTAGCATTTAGAAAATTCCAGTAGGCTCCTAGATATGAGAACTACAGTTGTTTGGATATAAATAGAAAGACTCCCATAAGGTTTTTGGGGACCTGGAATCTAAAATTTCTGGTTAACATTAACAAGACCTCCCTAAAATGTGGAATCTTCTAAATCCAATGTCCCAATTGTACCAGGGAGACCACAAGAAATTTCGTATTTTTGAGGCAACATGAATCCAGATATTTTGTACCAAAACGATATTTGATTCCTTGGGTATATGATTATGGTCCTAGATGTTCATAAGTCACAAAAGGATATTTGGGCCAGATCCTCAATTACAACCATCAAGAGAATAGAATGTTCCTGGCGATTTGTAATGACAGATTAAAGGAATCGACGGGCTAGTAGCTCTGAACAATGTAGGTACCCTGATGCCCTAATAGCTGGTTAATCCTCATCAAGAGGCCCTGTCGATCTGGTGAATGAGAACTCCTAGAACCAGATTTCTTTTTCATTCTCAACAAGATGCCCTGATTGTGCCTCGTGATGTGGATCCAAAAACTCTGTTTACAAATAGGCAGACGCCCAGAAATTACCTAGGGTCTTGGAATCCATGAATCCTGGTTACACTTAAAAGTACGTAATAAATATTTGTCAACCTCAAAACACTGGGCCTGTATCGGAATAGAAGGACAAACAGTAGTTTTAGGATTACAAGATGCATCTTTAGGCAATAGATGCATACAAATATGGTGATAAGATTCTTTGGGTCCTGGAATCTGCCCTTTGTTGTCCCAAAGAACCCAACGGACTTGTAGGTCCACATTCTCGGTTACATCTACCAAAAGGCCAGAAGGTTGATGAGAATCTATAATGACAAAATTGTCATATCCAAGAGGCCGGTAGCCCTAAGGAATGTGTGGAAATAGAATCCCAGAGTCCATATTAGCCCTTATAATGTGTCCATGTCGAATTTTAAGATTGGCGACCCCCGTAACCCAGATTCATTTTGTTCCCAGAAAGTCTCCCGGAAGTTACCTGGGGAGGTTGAAGTAAAAACTCTTATATACCAATACTCATAAGCCCAAATGGTCAGAATGACCCTAGAAACTAAGATTGCTGGATCCCCAATTAGAATACATCTTAAATATTTGGGAAAAACTAATCCCAAGTTAGGAATATCAATCTAAAATTCCAGCAGTAGTTTCTGGATTAGGAGGTAAACTTGAAGTCAGAAATTACACGAAAAATGGCGAGATGATGCCTTGGGTTGGGGAATCTGGCCTTACAGCCTCCTGCAAAAAAGGGCGAGCAGATGGCCAGATTCTCTGTTACAACTATGAAGAGGAGCAGCACGTTCATGGGAATTGGTAATGATAGATTTGTGGTACCTATACAGGAGTTAGTTCTTAAATGTCTGGGGAGTGGGACTCCAAATTCCTGATGAGCATTTAGAAAATTCCTGTAGGCTCCTAGATATGAGAACTACCTTAAACTAGGGAAAAATTAACAAGTGCTCAGAATTTTGCTGGTCACATGCTAACTGATTTCCTTTTTCCTCATTGTTATAATGAGTCAAACCTTTCTGTGACATTGGGTCCGAGATTCCTGTTTCGTTCTGAGAAGAACGACCAGATGTTTACCCGTTCCCTAGAAGCCCATAAACGTGGCTCCCAATAGAAATACTCCAGAATGCTTCTATGGACTTGTAAACCAAGAAACTGGAGCCTTCCCAAAAATACCTTCTAGTCTTGGTGCAACATCTAAACACAAGGACTTCATTCCGAATAGCTGAAATACCATATGTTTCTGGAGTACGAGGTAACACTGAGCTCAGGGCTTATATTCAAAAAACGCGAAATTATTACTTGTTTCCTAGAATTTGTCGTTAGAGGATCCAGAACGTAAATGAACTTGTAGTGCCATATTTTCTTTGAAACTATCGAGAGGACCAGAATGTTGAAGGACTTATGCACATAGGAAACAGCTCTGAAAAATATGGAGATGTCGAAGTCCGAGTCTTTTTGGCATTACAACGGCGCCCTGGACATTTTTGGAATTGAGGACTCATGTAACCCAGATTGCTTATTCTTCCTTAGCAAGAGCCTGTGGAGTTTCCAGTACATGAGGACTCCCATTCCCCAGATTCTTGCTTCAAAATCCTGAATCTTGTTGAGCCCTTAGCAAGCCGCCCAGAAGTTTTTTGGCATTTAGGATTCATTTAAAACAGATTCTTTATCCTTGCTTAGGAAGAAGCTGTGTAGTTTCCTGTATATGAAGACTCCCAATAATGAGATCCTGTTTTGAAACCCTGTTTCTTATTTAGCCCTTAAAAAGACGACCTGTAGGTTTTTAGGATTGAGGACATGTGTAGCCAGATTCCTAGTACGTCCTTAGCAAGAGGTTGTGAATTTTCCTGTATATGAGGACTCCCGTTCTCCAGGTTTGTGTTTCAAATCCCTGATACTTTTTTCTCACTTAGTAAGACACCCTGTAGGTTTTTGGGATTTGAGGACTCGTGTTACCCAGATCCCTTATTCTTCCGTAGTAAGAAGCCATGAATTTTGCCATATATAAGGACTCCCATTACTCACATTCCTGCTGAATTCTCAGTAATACCCGAGATATTTCGTGATGAGCATAGAATTCCAGTTGTTTGGATATCAATAGAAAACTCCCATTAGGTTTTTGGGGACCTGGAATCTACGATTCCTGGTTAACCTTAATAAGACATCCCTAAAATGTGGAATCTTCTAAATCCAATGTCCCGATTCCATCAGGCCGACCACAAGAAATTTCTGTAGTTTGAGGTAACCTGAATTGAGAGATTTTGTACCAATATGATATTTGATTCCTGGGGTACATGATTATGGTCCTAGATGCTCATAAGCCACAAAATGATATTTGGGCCAGATCCACGATTAAAACTATGAAAAGAATAGAATGTTCCTGGGGATTTGTAACGACAGATAAAGGGTATCTGCGGAGCTAGTAGCCCTGATAATTTAGGGCCCTGAAGCCCAGATTGCTGGTTAATCCTTATCAAGTGGTCCTGTAGATCTGGAGAATGAAAACTCCTAGAACCACATTTACTTTTCGTACTCAAAAAGATGCCATGATTTTCCCTCGTGATGTGTTTGCAAAAACTCTGTATACAAACAGGCAGATGCCCAGAAATTACCTAGGGCCATGGAATCCATGATTCTAGTTACACTTAAAAGTTCATAATAAATATTTGGCAACCTCAAAACACCGGGCCCGAATCTGAATAAAAGTACAAACAGAAGTTTTAGGATTACAAGATACATCCTAAGGCGATAGATACATACAAATATCGTGAGGAGATTCTTTGGGTCCAGGAATCTGCCTTTTTTGTCCTGAGGAACCCAACGGACTTGTAGGTCCACATTCTCGGTTACAACTATAAAAAGACCAATAGGTTGCTGAGAATCTATAATGACAAAACTGTCATATCAAAGGGCACTTTAGACCTAAAAAATGTGTTGAAATATGACCCCAGGTTCCAGATTAGCCATTATAATGTGTCCATGTAGAATTCTTGGATTGGGGAACCCCATAACCCATATTCATTATGTTCCCAGAATGTCTCCGGGAACTTACCTGGGGACCTGGAAGTAAAAACTCTTATATGCAAATACTCATAAGCCCAAAATGTCAGAAGAGCCCTGGAATCCAAGATTGCTGTATCCCCTTTAACAATACTTCAAAATATTTGGGAACACCAAATCCCAACTTAGGAATATCAACCTAATTTTCCAGCAGTAGTTTCTGGATTAGGAGGTAAACCTGAAGTCTGAAATTACACGAAAAATGGCGAGAAGATTCCTTGGGCTGTGGAATCTTACCTTACAGCCTCCTGCAAAAAAAAGTGGAGCAGTTGGCCAGATTCTCTGTTACAACTAAGAAGAGGAGCAGCAGGTTCCTGGGAATCGGTAATGACAGGTTTGTGGTACCTATACAGGAGTTAGTTTTTAAATGTGTGGGGAGTGAGACTCCAAATTCCTGATTAACATTTAGAAAATTCCTGTTGACTCCTAGATATGAGAACTACCTTAACGCAGGGAAAAATGAACAAGTCCCCAGAAGTTTGCTGGTCACATGCTAAGTGATTTCCATTGTTCCACATTGGTAACATGAGTCAAATCTTTCTGGTGACATAGGGTCCAAGATTCCTTTTTCGTTCTGAGAAGAATGACCAGATGTTTACCTGTTCCCTAGAAGTCCAGACACGTGACTCCCAATAGAAATACTCCAGGATGCTTCTATGGACTTGTAAACCAAGAACCTGGTGCCTTCCCAAACATACCTTCTAATCTTTGGGCAACATCTAAACCCAACGTCCTAGTTCAGAATAGCTTAAAAACCATAAGATTCTGGAGTACGAAGTAACCCTTACCTCAGGGCTTACCCGAAATGATTACTTGTGTCCTGGAATTTGTCGTTAGAGGATCCAGAACCTAAATGGACTTGTAGTGCCATATTTTGGTTTAAACTATCGAGAGGACCAGAATGTTGAAGGACTTTTGGAATGACTGAATCCTAATATGCACATAGGTAATAGCTCTGAAAAATATGGAGGCGTCGAAGTCCGAGTCTTTTCGGCATTACAAAGGTGCCCTGGACATTTTTGGAATTGAGGACTCGTGTAGCCCAGATTGTTTATTCTTCCTTACCAGGAGCCCGTGGAGTTTCCAGTACATGAGGACTCCCATTGCCCAGATACTTGCTTCGAAATCCTGAATCTTGTTGAGCCCTTATTAAGATGCACAGTAGATTTTAGGCATTTAGGATCCATTTAAACCAGATTCCTTATCTTTCCTTAGGAAGAGGTTGTGTAGTGTCCTGTATATGCAGACTCCCAATACCGAGTTCCTGTTTGAAACCTTGATTCTTATTTAGCCTTACAAAGATGCCCTGTAGGTTTTTAGGATCAAGGACATGTGTAACCTAGATTCCTTGTTCGTCCTTAGCAAGAGGTTGTGAAGTTTCCTGTATATGAGGACTCCCGTTCCCCAGATTCGTGTTTCAAATCCCTGAAACTTTTTTCTCACTTAGTAAGACACCCTGTAGGTTTTTGGTATTTGAGGACTCATGTTACCCAGATTTCTCATTCTTCCATAGTAAGAGGCCATGTATTGCCCAGTATACAAGTACTCCCATTACTCCCATTCCTGCTAAATTCTCAGTAATACCCGAGATATTTCATGATGAGCATAGAATTGCAGTTGTTTGGGTATCAATAGAAAACTCCCATAAGTTTTTTGGGGACCTGGAATCTAAGATTCCTGGTTAACCTTAGAAAGACCTCCCTAAAATGTGGAATCTTCTAAATCCAATGTTCAATTCCACCAGGCCGACCACAAGAAATTTCTGTAGTTTGAGGTTACGAGAATCGAGGGATTTTGTACCAATATATCATTTGATTCCTGGGGTACATGATTATGGTCCTAGATGTTCGTAAGTCACAAAAGGATATTTGGGCCAGATCCTCTATTACAACTATCAAGAGAATAGAATGTTCCTGGGGATTTGTAATGACAGTTTAAGGGTATCTATGGAGCTAGTAGCTCTGAAAAATGAATGACCCTGAAGCCCAGATAGCTGAATAATCCTTATCAAGAGGCCCTATAGATCTGGAGAATGAAAAAAACTAGAACCAGATTTCCTTTTCATACTCAAAAAGATGCTCTGATTTTCCCTCGTGATGTGGATCTAAAAACTATGTATACAAATAGGCAGATGCCTAGAAATTACCTAGGGTCGTGGAATCAATGAATCCTGGTTACCCTTAAAAGTACGTGATAAATATTTGGGAATCTCAAAACACCGGGCCCGTATTGGAATAGAAGGACAAACAGAAGTTTTAGGATTACAAGATACATCCTAAGTCGATAGATACATAGAAATATGGCGATAAGATTCTTTGTGTCCTGGAATCTGCCCTTTGTTGTCCCAAGGAACCCAACGGACTTGTAGGGCCACATTCTCGCTTAAAACTATAAATAGACCAGAAGGTGGATGAGAATCCCCGTAACCCAGATTCATTTTGTTCCCACAAAAACTCCTGGAAGTTACATTGAGACGTGGAAGTGAAAACTTTTATATATCAATACTCATAAGCCCAAAAGGTCAGAAGGGCCCTGGAATCCAAGATTGCTGGATCCTCTTTAATAATACGTTCGAAATATTTGGGAACACCTAATCGCACTTTTGGAATATCAGTCTAAAATTCCAGAAGTAATTTCTGGATTAGGAGGTAAACCTGAAGTCAGAAATTACACGAAAAATGGCGAGATGATTCCTTGGGTTGTGGAATCTGGCCTTACAGCCTCCTGCAGAAAAAGCCGATCAGGTGGCCAGATTCTCTGTTACAACTAAGAAGAAGAGCAGCAGGTTCCTGGGAATTGGTATTGACAGATTTGTGGTACCTATACAGGAATTAGATCTGAAATGTGTGGGAACTGGAACTCCAAATTCCTGATTAGCATTTAGAAACTTCCTGTAGTCTACTAGGTATGATAACTACCTTAAGCCAGGGAAAAATTAACAGCTGCCCAGAAGTTTGCTGGTCAATTGCAAACTGATATCCCTTGTTCCACATTGGTAACATGAGTCAAAGCTTTCCGGTGACATAGTGTCCGAGATTCCTGTTTCGTTCTCAGAAGAACCACCAGATGATTCCCCGTTCCCTAGAATTCCAGACACGTGGCTCCCAATAAAATACTCTAGAATGTTCCTATGGACTTGTAATCCAAGACACTGGTGCCCTCCCAAAAATACCTTGTAAACTTGGTACAACTTCTAAACCCAAGGTCCTAATTCTAAAGAGCTGAACCACCAGAATTTTCTGGGGTACGAGGTAACCCGGAACTCAGGGCTTACTTTCAAAATCCCGAAATGAATATTTGTGTCCTGGAATTTGTCGTTAGAGGATCCTGAGTATAAATGGACTTTTCGTGCCATATTTTCATTTAAACTATCGAGTGGTCCAGAATTTTGAGGGACTTTTAAAATGACTGCATACTAATATGCACATATGAAACTGCTCAGAAAATTATGGGGACGTCGAAGTGCAAGACTTGTAGACCTTATCAAGAAGCCCTGTACATTTTTGGAAATGAGGACCCGTGTAACCCTGATTTGTTATTCTTCCTTAGCAAGAGCCCGTGTAGTTTCCTGTATATGAGGACTCCATTCCCCAGATTCCTGCTTCGAAATCCTAATTCTTTTTGAGCCCTTAGCAAGACTTCCAGTAGATTTTTGGCCTTTAGGACTCCTTTAAACCAGATTCTTTATCCTTTCTTACGAAGAGGGTGTATAGTTCCCTGTATATGAAGACTCCCAATACCGAGATCCAGTTTTGAAACCCTGATTCCTACTTAGCCCTCAGAAAGATGTCTTGTAGTTTTTTTAAGATAAAACATGTGTAGCCCAGATTACTTGTTCGTCCTTAGCAAGAGGTTGTGAAGTTTTCTATTATTAGGACTCCCATTCCCCAGATTCGTTCTTCAAATATGTGATACTTTTTCTCCCTTAGTAAGACATCCTGTAGGTTTTTGGGATTTGAGGACTCGTGTTACCCAGATTCCTTATTCTTCCGTAGTAAGAAGCCATGTGGTTTTCTGTATATGAGGACTCCCATTAATCAAATTCCTGCTGAAATCTCAGTAATACCCAAGATATTTTGTGATAAGCATAGAATTCCAGTTGTTTGGATATCAATAGAAAGACTCCCATAAGGTTTCTGGTGACCTGGAAACTAAGATTCCTGGTTAACCTTAACAAGACCTCCCACAAATGAGGAATCTTCTATATCCAATGTCTTAATTCCACCAGGCCATCCTCAATAAATTTCTGTAGTATGAGGTAATATGAATTGAGGGATTTAGTACCAATATGCCATTTGATAACTGGGGCACATGATTATGGCTATAGATGTTCAAAAGACACAAAAGGATATTTGGGCCACATCCTCGATTACAACTATCAAAAGAATAGAATGTTCCTGGGGATTTGTAACGACAGATTAAGGGTACCTAAGGAGCTAGTAGCTCTGAGAAGTGTGGGAACACTGAAGCACAGATTGCTTTTTAAACCTTATCAAGAGGCCTTGTAGATCTGGCAAATCAGAACTCCTAAAACCAGATTTCCTTTTCATTCTCAACAAGATGCCCTGATTTTTTCTCGTGATATGGATCCAAAAACTCTGTATACAAACAGGCAGATGCCCAGAAAATACGTAGGGTCGTGGAATCCATGAATCCTAGTTACCCATAAAATACGTAATAAATATGTGTGAACCTTAAAATATCGGGCCCGTATAGGAATAGAAGGACTAACAGATGTTTTAGATTTACAAGATACATCCTAAGATCATAGATACATACAAATATGGCGATAAGATTCTTTGGGTCCTGGAATCTGCCCTTTGTTGTCCCGAGGACCCAACCAACTTGTAAGTCCACATTCTCGGTTACAACTATCAAAAGACCAGAAGTTTGCTGAGAATCTTTAATGAAAATATTGTCATATCCAAGAGGCCTGTAGCCCTAAATAATGTGTGCAAATAGAATCCCAGATTCCAGATTAGCCCTTATAATGTGTCCATGTAGAATACTTGGATTGGCGACACCCTTAACCAAGATTCATTTTGTTCCCAGAACGACTCCCGGAAGTTACCTGGGGACTTGGATGTACAAACTCTTATATTCCAATACTCATAAGCCCAAAAGGTCAGAAGGACCCTGGAATCCAATATTGCTGGATCCCCTTTAAGAATAGGTTCTAAATATTTGGGAACACTAATCCCAAGTTTTGAATATCAATCTAAAATTCCAGGAGTAGGTTCTGGATTAGGAGGTAAACCTGAAATCAAAAATTACACGAAAAATGGCGAGATGATTTCTTGGGTTGTGGAATCTGGCCTTACAGCCTCGTTCAAAAATGGCCGATCAGATGGCCAGATTCTCTGTTACAACTAAGAAGAGGAGCAGCAGGTTCCTGGGAATCAGCAATGATAGATTTGTGGTACCTATAGAGGAGTTAGTTCCTAAATGTGTGGGGACTGGGACTCCAAATTCCTGATTAGCATTTAGAAAACTCCTGTTAGCTCCTAGGTATGAGAACTACCTTAACCCAGGGAAAAATTAACAACTTCCCAGAAATTTACTGGTCACATGCAAACTGATTTCCCTTGTTCCACAATGGTATCATGAGTCTAAGCTTTCTGGTGACATAGTGTCCAAGATTCCAGTTTTGTTCTCAGAAGAACGACCATCTGTTTCCCCACTCCCTAGAATTCCAGACACGTGGTTCCCAATAGAAAAAATCCAGAATGCTCCTTGACTTGTAAACTAAGAACATGGTGCCCTCCCAAAAATACCTTCTAATTTTGGTACAGCATCTAAACCCAAGTTCCTTATTCCGAATAGCTGAAGTACCAGAAGTTTCTGGAATATGAGGTAACCATGACCTAAGGGTTTGCATTCAAAAAACTTGAAATGATTACTTGAGTCCTGGAATTTGTCGTTTGAGGATCCAGAAACTAAATGGGCTTTTACTGTCATATTTTCGTTTAAACTATCGAGAGGACCAGAATGTTGAGGGACTTTTGGAATGACTGAATACTAATATTCATATAGGAAAGAGCTCTGAAATATATGAAGACGTCGAAGTCTGAGTCTTTTAGGCGTTACAAAGATGCCCTGGACATTTTTGGAATTGAGGACTCGTGTAACCCGGATTCTTTATTCTTCCTTAGCAAGAGCCCATGCAGTTTCCCTTTAAATGAGGACTCCCATTCTCCAGATTCTTGCTTCAAAATCCTGATTCTTGTTGAGCGCTTAGCAAGATGCCCAATTGATTTTTGGCGTTTAGGATTCGTTTAAACCAGATTCTTTATCATTTCTTAGGAAGAGGCTGTGTAGTTTCCTGTATATGATGACTCCTAATACCGAGATCCTGTTTCAAAGCCCTGCTTCTTATTCAGCCCTTAGAAAGACGCCCTGTGGGTTTGTAGGATCGAGGACATGTGTATCACAGAATTCTTGTTCGTCCTTAGCAAAGCTTGTGACGTTTTCTGTATATGAGGACTCCTGTTCCCCAGATTCGTGCTTCAAATCCCTGATACATGTTCCTCACTTAGTAAGACACACTGTAGGAGGTTGGGATTTGAGGACTCATGTTACCCAGATTCCTTATTCTTCCGTAATAAGAGGCCATGTAGTTTCCCATTTATGAGGACTCCCATTGCTCAAATTCCTGCTGAATTCTCAGTAATACTTGAGATATTTCATGATGAGCATAGAATTCCAGTTTTTGGAAATCAATAGAAAGTTTCCTATAAGGTTTTTGGGGACCTGGAATCAAAGATTCCTGGTTTCCCTTAACAAGACCTCCCCAAAATATGGAGTCTTCTAAATCCAATGTCCTAATTCCACCAGGCTGACCCCAAAAAATTTCTGTAGTTTGAGATAACATGAATCGAGGGATTTTGTACCAATATGCGATTTTATTCCTGGGGTACCTGATTATGACCTTAGATGTTCATAAGACACAAAGGATATTTGGGCCAGATCCTCGATTACAACTACCAAAAGACTAGAATGTTCCTGGGGATTAGTAACGACAGATTAAGGGTATCTATGGAACTGGTAGGTCTGAAAAATGTAGGGAACCTGAAGCCAAGATAGCTTTTTAAACCTTATGAAGAGGCCCTGTAGGTCTGGCAAATGAAAACTCCTAGAACCAGATTTCTTTTTCGTTCTCAACAAGATACTCTGATTTTCCCTCGTGATGTGGATCCAAAAACTCTGTATACAAATAGGCAGATGCCCAGAAATTACCTAGGGTCGTGGAATCCATGAATCCTCGTTACCATTAAAAGTACGCAATAAATATTTGGGAACCTCAAAACACTGGGCCCGTATCAGAATAGAAGGGCAAACAGAAGTTTTAGGATTACAAGTTACATCTTAATGCGATAGATACATACAAATATAGCGATAAGATTCTTTGGGTCCTGGAATGTGCCCTTTGTTGTCCCAAGGAACCCAACAGACGTTTAGGGCCACATTCTCGGTTACAACCATCAAAAGACCTGAAGCTGGCTGAGAAATTACAATGGCAAAATTGTCATATCCAAGAGGTCTGTAACCCTAAAGAATGTATGGAAATAGAATCCCAGATTCCAGAGTAACCCTTACACTGTGCCCGTGTAGAATTCTTGATTTGGCATGCCCATAACCCAGATTCCTTTTCTTCTTGAAAGACTCTTGGAAGTTTCCTGGTGACGTGGCAGTAAAAACTCTTATATACCAATACTCATCAACCCAAAAGTCCACAAGGGCCCTTGCCTCAAAGATTGCTGGTTCTCCTTTAAGAATACGTCCTAAATATTTGAGAACACCTAATCCTAGGTTAGGAATATCAATCTAAAATTCCAGCAGTAGTTTCTGGTTTAGGAAGTAAACCTGAAGACAGATATTACAAGAAAAATGGCGAGATGATTCCTTGGGTTGTGGAAACTGGCCTTACAGCCTCCTGCAATAAAAGCCGAGCAAATTGCCGGATTCTCTGTTACAACTAAGACGAGAAGCTGCAGGTTGCTGGGAATCGGTAATGACAGATTTGTGGTACCTATACAGGAAGTATACTGAAATGTGTGGAAACTGGGACTCCTAATTTCTGATTAGCATTTAGAAAATTCCTGTAGGCTCCTAAGTATTTGAACTACCTTAAGCCAGGGAAAAATTAACAACTGCTCAGAAGTTTGCTGGTCACATGCAAACTGAGTTCCCTTGTTCCACATTGGTACATGAGTCAAAACTTTCTTGTGAAATAGTGTCCGAGATTCCTGTTTCGTTATCAGAAGAATGACCATCTGTTTACCCATTCCCGAGAATTCCAGACACGTGGCTCCCAATAGAAAGACTCCAGAATGCTCCTATGGACTTGTAAACCAAGAACCTGGTGCCCTCCCAAAAATACCTTCTAATTTTAGTGTAACATCTAACCCAAGTTCCTTATTCCGAATAGCTGAACTATCAGAAGTTTCTGGAGTATGAGGTAACCATGACCTAAGGGTTTATATTCAAAAAACTTGAAATGATTACTTGAGTCCTGGAATTTGTCGTTTGAGGATCCAGAAACTAAATGGACATTTACTGCCATATTTTCGTTTAAACTATCGAGAGGACCAGAATGTTGAGGGACTTTTGGAATGACTGAATACTAGTATTCATATAGGAAAGAGTTCTGAATTATATGGAGACGTCGAAGTCCGAGTCTTTTAGGCGTTACAAAGATGCCCTGGACATTTTTGGAATTGAGGACTCGTGTAACTCATATTCTTTATTCTTCCTTAGCAAGAGCGTGTGTAGTTCCCTGTAAATGAGGACCCCCATTCTCCAGATTCTTGCTTCGAAATCCTGATTTTTGTTGAGCCCTTAGCAAGACGCCCAGTTGATTTTTGGCATTTAGGATTCGTTTAAACCAGATTCTTAATCCTTTCTTAGGAAGAGGCTGTGTAGTTTCCTGTATATGAAGACTGCCAATACCGAGATCCTGTTCCAAAGCCCTGATTCTTATTTAGCCCTTAGAAAGACGCCCTGTGGTTTTGTAGGATCGAGGACATGTGTATCACAGATTTCTTGTTCGTACTTAGCAAGAGCTTGTGACGTTTTCTGTATATGAGGACTCCTGTTCCCCAGATTCATGCTTCAAATCCCTGATACATGTTTCTCACATAGTAAGACACCCTGTAGGATTTTGGGATTTGAGGACTCATGTTACCCAGATTCTTTATTCTTCCGTAGTAAGAGGCCATGTAGTTTCCCGTTTATGAGAACTCCCATTACTCAAATTCCTGCTGAATTCTCAGTAATACTTGAGATATTTCATGATGAGCATAGAATTCCAGTTTTTGGAAATCAATAGAAAGTTTCCTATAAGGTTTTTGGAGACCTGGAATCAAAAATTCTTGATTTCCCTTAACAAGACCTCCCAAAAATATGGAGTCTTCTAAATCCAATGTCCCAATTCCACCAGGCTGACCCCAAAAAATTTCTGTAGTTTGAGATAACATGAACAAGGGATTTTGTACCAATATGCTATTTTATTCCTGGGGTACCTGATTATGACCTTAGATGTTCATAAGACACAAAGGATATTTGGGCCAGATCCTCGATTACAACTATCAAAAGATTAGAATGTTCCTGGGGATTAGTAACGACAGATTAAGGATATCTATGGAGCTGGTAGCTCTGAAAAATGTAGGGAACCTGAAGCCAAGATAGCTTTTTAAACCTTATGAAGAGGCCCTGTAGGTCTGGCAAATGAAAACTCCTAGAACCAGATTTCTTTTTCGTTCTCAAAAAGATACCCTCATTTTCCCTTGTGATGTGGATTCAAAAACTCTGTATACAAATAGACAGATGCTCAGAAATTACCTAGGGTCGTGGAATCCATGAATCCTGGTTACCATTAAAAGTACGTAATAAATATTTGGGAACCTCAAAACACTGGGCCCGTATCAGAATAGAAGGGGAAACAGAAGTTTTAGGATTACAAGATACATCTTAATGCGATAGATACATATAAATATAGTGATAAGATTCTTTGGGTCCTGGAATGTGCCCTTTGTTGTTCCAAGGAACCTAGTGGACATGTAGGGCCCAATTCTCGGTTACAACTATCAAAAGACCTGAAGCTAGCTGAGAAATTACAATGGCAAAATTGTCATATCTAAGAGCCCTGTAACCCAAAAGAATGTGTGGAATTAGATTCCCAGATTCCAGAGTAGCCCTTATACTGTGTCCGTGTAGAATTCTTGATTTGGCATCCCTGTAACCCAGATTCCTTTTCTTCTCAGAAAGACTCTTGGAGGTTTCATGGGGACGTGGCAGTAAAACTCTTATATACCAATACTCATTAACCCAAATGTTTAGAAGGGCCCTTGCATCCAAGATTGCTGGATCCCCTTTAACAATACGTCCTAAATACTTGGGAACACCTAATACCAGGTTAGGGATATCAATCTAAAATTCCAGCAGTAATTTCTGGATTAGGAAGTAAACCTAAAGTCAGAAATTACAAGAAAAATGGAGAGATGATTCCTTGGGTTGTGGAAACTGGCCTTATAGCCTCCTGCAATAAAAGCCGAGCAGATGGCTGGATTCTCTGTTACAACTAAGTAGAGAAGCAGCAGGTTCCTGGGAATCGGTAATGACAGATTTGTGGTACCTATACAGGAAGTAGTTCTGAAATGTGTGGAGACTGGGACTTCAAATTCCTGATTAGCCTTTAGAAAATTCCAGTAGGCTCCTAGGTATGAGAACTACCTTAAGCCAGGGAAAAATTAACAACTGCCCAGAAGTTTGCTGGTCACATGCAAACGGAGTTCCCTTGTTCCACATTGGTACATGAGTCAAAACTTTCTGGTGAAATAGTGTCTGAGATTCCTGTTTCGTTCTCAGAAGAACGACCAGATTTTTCTCCATTTTCTAGAAGATCAGACTCGTGGCTCCCAAAAGAAAAACTGCAGAATTCTCCTATGGACTTGTAAACCAAGACCCTGGTGCCCTCCCAAAAATACCTTCTAAACTTGGTGCAACATCTAAACCCATGGTCATAATTCCAAATAGCTGAACTACCAGAATTTTCTGGAGTACGAGGCAACGCTGACCTCAGGGCTTACACTAAAAAAACCGAAATGATTACTTGTGTCCTAGAATTTGTCCTTAGAGGATCCAGAACCTAAATGGACTTGTAGTGCCATACTTTCGTTTAAACTATTGAGAAGACCAGATTGTTGCGGGACTTTTGGAATGACTGAATCCTAATATGCACATAGGAAACAGCTCTGAAAAATATGGGGATGTCAAATTCCTACTCTTGTAGGCCTTAAAAGACGTCCTCGACATTTTTGGAATTGAGGACTCGTGTAACCTAGATTCGTTATTATACCTTAGCAAGAACCCGTATAGTTTAATGTATATGAGGATTCCCATACCCTAGATTCTTGTTGAGCCCTTAGTAAGACGCTCAGTAGGTTTTTGGCCTTTAGGACTCGTTTAAACCAGATTCTTTATCCTTTCTTAGGAAGAGGCTGTGTAGTTTCCTGTATATGAAGACTCCCAATACCAAGATCCTGTTTTGAAACCCTGATTCTTATTTAGGCCTTAGAAAGAGAACCTGTAAGTTTGTAGGATCGAGGACATGTGTATCCCAGATTGCTTGTTCGTCCTTAGCAAGAGGTTTTGAAGTTTTCTCTATATGAGTACTCCTGTTCCCCGGATGTGTGCTTCAAATTCCTGAAACTATTTTCTCCCGTAGTTAGACACACTGTAGGTTTTTGGTATTTGAGGACTCATGTTACCCAGATTCCTTATTATTCCGTAGAAAGAGGCCTTGTAGTTTCCTGTTTATGTGTACTCCCAGTACTCAAATTCCTGCCGAATTCTCAGTAATACCCGAGATATTTCATGATGAACATAGAATTCCAGCTGTTTGGATATCAATAGAAAGACTCCCATAAGGGTTTTGGGGTCATGGAATCGAAGATTCCTGATTCCCCTAACAAGACCTACGTACAATGTGGAATCTTCTAAATCCAATGTCTAAATTCCGCCAGGCCGACCACAAGAAATTTCTGACGTTTGAGGCGACCTGAAGCGAAGGATTTTTTACCAATATGCGATTGGATCCCTGGGGTATATAATTATGATCCTAGATGTTCATAAGACACAAAAAGATACTTGGGCCAGATGCTCGATTACAACCATCAAGAGAATAGAATATTCCTTGGGATTTGTAACGACAGATTAAGGGAATCTACCGAACTAGTAGCTCTGAAAAAGTAGGGACGCTGAAGCCCAGATTGCTGGTTAAACCTTATTAATAGGCCCTGTAGTTCTGGCGAATGAGAACTCCTAGAACCAGGCTTCCTTTCCGTTCTCAACAAGATGCCCTGATTTTCCCTCGTGATGTGGATCCAAAAACCCTGTATACAAATAGGCAGATGCCCAAAATTACCTAGGGTCTTGTAATCCACCAATCCTTGTTACCTTTAAAAGTACATAATAAATATTTGGTAACTCAAAACACCAGGCCCCTATTGGAATAGTAGGACAAACAGTAGTTTTAGAATTACAAGATACATCCTAAGATGATACACACATACAAATATGGCAATATGATTCCTTGGGTCCTGTAATCTGCCTTTGTTGTCCTGAGGAAACCAATGGACTTTTAGGTCCACATTCTTGGTTTCAACTATCAAAAGACCAGAAGGTGGCTGAGAAAATATAATGACATATTTGTCATATCCAAGAGGCCTGTAGCCCTAAAGAATGTGTGGTACTGTATCGCAGAATCCAGATTAGCCCTTATATTGTGTACACGTAGAATTCTTGAATTGGCGACCGCTGTAACCCAGATTCATTTTGTTCCCAGAAAGACTCCCGGAAGTTACCTGGGGACGTGGAAGTAAAAACTCTTATACACCAATACTCATAAGCCCAAAAGTTCAAAAGGGCCCTGGAATCCAAGATTGCTGGATCCCATTTAAGAATACATCCTAAATATTTGGGAACACCTAATCACAAGTTAAGAATATCAATCTAAAATTCCAGCAGAAGTTTCTGGATGAGGCGGTAAACCTGAAGTCAGAGGATACACGAAGAATGGAGAGATGATGCCTTGGGTTGTGGAATCTGGCCTAACAGCCTCCTGCAAAAAAAGCCAAACAGATGGCCAGATTCTGTGTTACAATTAGGAAGAGGAGCAGCAGGTTTCTGAGTGTCGGTAATGTCAGATTTGTGTTACCTATACAGGAATTAGTTCTGAAATGTGTGGGGACTGGGATTCCAAATTCCTGATTAGCATTTAGAAAATTCCTGTAGGCTCCTAGGTTTGAGAACTACCCTAAGACAGGGAAAAATTAAGAAGTGCAGAGAAGTTTGTTGGTCACCTGCAAACTGATTTCCCTTGTTCCACATTGGTAACATGAGTCAAATTTTCTGGTAACATAGTGTCCGAGATTCCTGTTTCGTTCTCAGAAGAACGACCAGATGTTTCCCCGTTCCCTACAAGTCCAGACACGTGGCTCCCAATACAAAGACTCCAGAATGCTCTTATGGACTTGTAATCCAAGACCCTGATTCCCTCCCAAAAATACTTTCTAAACTTCATGCTACATCTAAACCCAAGGTCCCAAATCCTAATAGCTGAACCACCAGTAGTTTCTGAGGTACGAGGTAACCCTGAACTCAGGGCTTACACTCAAAAAACCCGAAATGATTACTTGTGTCCTGAAATTTGCCGTTAGATGATTCAGAATCTAAATGGACTTTTAGTGCCATATATTCCTTTAAACTATCAAGAGGTTCAGAATGTTGCGGAACTTTTGGAATGACTGATTCCTAATATGCACATAGGAAACAGTTCTGAAAAATATGGGGACGTCAAAGTCCGAATCTCGTAGGCCTTACCAAGATGCACTGGACATTTTTGGAATTGAAGACTCGTGTAACCTAGATTCGTTAGTCTTCCTTCGCAAGAGCCCGTGTAGTTTCCTGTATTTGCGGACTCCCATTAACCAGATTCTTTCTTCAAAATCCTGATTCCTGTTGTCCTCTTAGCTAGACGTCCAGTAGATTTTTGACATTTAGGACTCGTTTAAACCAGATTCTTTATCCTTTCTTAGGAAGAGGCTGTGTAGCTTCCTGTATATGAAGACTCCCAATACCGAGATAATGGATCCCTGCGGTATATGATTATGATCCTAGATGTTCATAAGACAGAAAAAGATATTTGGGACAGGATACTGTTTCAAAACCCTGATTATTATTTAGCCCTTAGAAAGACGCCCTGTAGGTTTTTAGGATCGAGGACATGTGTAACCCAGATTACTTGTTCGTCCTTAGAAAGAGGTTGTGAAGTTTCCTGTATATAAGGACTCCCGTTCCTCAGATTCGTGCTTCAGATACCTGATGTTTTTTTCTCCCTTAGTAAGAGAGCCTGTAGGTTTTTGGGATTTGAGGACTCGTGTTACCCAGATTCCTTATTCTTCCGTTTTAAGGGACCATTAATTTCCCGTATATGAGGCCTCCCATTACTCAAATTTCTGCAGAATTCTCAGCAATACCCGAGATATTTCAAGATGAGATAGTATTACTGTTGTTTGGATATCAATAGAAAGACTCTCATATGGCTTTTGGGGATCTGGAATCTAAAATTCCTGGTTAACCTTAACATGACCTCCCTAAAATGTGGAATCTTCTAAATCCAATGTCCCAATTGTACCAGGCCGACCACAAGAAATTTCTGGAGTTTGAGGTAACCTGAATCCAGGGATTTTGTAACAATACGCCATTTGATTCCTGGGGTACCTATTATGGTCCTAAATATTCATAAGTCACAAAAGGATATTTGGGACAGAAGCTTGATTACAACTCTCAAGAGAATACTATGTTCTGGAGGATTTGTAACGATAGATTAAGGGGATCTACGGAGCTAGTATCTCTGAAAAATGTAGGGAACCTGAAGACCAGATAGCTGGTTAAGCCTTATCGAGAGGCCCTGTAGATCTGGCGAATGAGAACTCCTAGAAGAGATTTCCTTTTCTTTCTCAACAAGATGCCCTGATTTTCCCTCGTGATGCGGATCCAAAAACTCTGTATACAGATATGCATATGCCTAGGAATTACACTAGGTCGTGGAATCCATGAATCCTGGTTACCCTTAAAAGTACGTAATAAATATTTCGTAACCTCAAAACACTGGGCCCGTATTGGAATAGAAGGACAAACAGTAGTTTTAGGATTACATGATACATCTTAAGGCAATAGATGCATACACATATGGCGATAAGATTCTTTGTGTCCTGGTATCTGCCGTTTGTTGTCCCGAGGAACCCAACGTACTTGTTTGTCCACATTCTCGGTTACAACTATCAAAAGACCAGTAGGTTGCTGAAAATATATAATGACAAAATGGTCACATCCAAGAGGCCTGTAGCCCTAAAGGATGTGTGGAAATAGAATTCCAGATTCCAGATTAGCCCTTAGAATGTGTCCATGTCGACTTCTGGGATTGGCAACTCCCGTAACCCAGATTGATTTTGTTCCCAGAAAGACTTCGGAAGTTACCTGGGGATGTGGAAGTACAAACTCCTATATACCAATACTCATAAGCCCAAAAGATCAGAAGGGCCCTGGAATCCAAGATTGCTGAATCCCCTTTAAGAACACGTACTAAATATTTGGGAACACCTAATCCCAAGTTAGTTATATCAATCTAAATTTCCAGCAGTATTATCTGGTTTAGGAGGTAAACCTGAAATCACAAATTACACGAAAAATGGCGAGATGATTCCTTGGGTTGTGGGATCTGGCCTTACAACCTCCTGCAGAAAAAGATGAACAGATGGCCAGAATCTCTGTTACAACTAAGAAGAGGAGCAGCACGTTCCTGGGAATCAGTAATGACAGATTTGTGGTACCTATATAGAAATTATTTCTGAAAAGTGTGGTGACTGGGACTCCAAATTCTGATTAGCATTAGAAAATTCCTGTAGGCTCCTAGGTATGAGAACTACCTTAAGCCAGGAAAAATTAACAACTGCCCAGAATTTTCCTGGTCACATGCAGAGTGATTTCCCTTGTTCCACATTGGTAACATGAGTCAACTCTTTCTGGTGAAATAGTGTCCAGATTCCTGTTACATTCTCAGAAGAACGACCAGATGTTGCCCCTTTCCCTAGAATACCAGGCACGTGGCTCCCAAAAGAAAGACTCCAGAATGCTCCTATGTACTTGTAAACCAAGACCCTGGTGCCCTCCCAAAAATACCTTCCTATCTTGGTGCAACATCTAAACCCAAGGTCCTAATTCCGAATAGCTGAACTACCAGATTTTTCTGGATTTCGAGGTAACCCTGAACTCAGGGTTTACTTTCAAAAAACCCGAAATGATTTATTGTGTCCTGGAATTAGTCGTTAGAGGATCCAGAATCTAAATGGACTTTTCGAGCAATAATTTCGTTTAAGCTATCGAGAGGTCCAGAATATTGCGCGACTGTTAGAATGACTGTATACTAATATGCACATTGGAAACTGCTCTGAAAAATATGGGGACGTCGAATTCCGAGTCTTGTAGGCCTTATCAAGACGCCCTGTACATTTTTGAAAATGAGGACCCGTTTAACCCAGATTCGTTTATTCTTCCTTAGCAAGAGCACGGGTAGTTTCCTGTATATGAGGACTCCCATTCCCCAGATACTTGCTTCAAAATCCTGATTCTTGTTGAGCCCTTAGCATGACGTCCAGTAGATTTTTGGCCTTTAGGACTTGTTAAAACCAGATTCTTTATCCTTTCATAGGAAGAGTGTTTGTAGTTTCCTGTATATGAAGAGTCCCAATACTGAGATCTTATTTCAAAACCTGATTCTTATTTAGCCCTTGGAAAGACGCCTTGTAGTTTTTTGGGATCGAGAACATGTATAACCCAGATTCCTTGTTTGTCCTTAGCAAGAGGTTGTGAAGTTTCCTGTATATGAAGACTCCCATTCCCCATGTTCGGGCTTCAAATCCCTGATACATTTTTCTCCCTTAGTAAGTCACCCTGTAGGTTTTTGGGATGGAGGACTCGTGTTACCCTGATTCCTTATTCTTCCGTAGTTAGAGGCGATGTAGTTTCTCGTATATTAGGACTCCCATTACTAAAATTCCTGCTGATTTCTCAGTAATACCCGAGATATTTCTTGATGAGCATAGAACTCCAGTTGTTTGTATATCAATAGAAAGACTCCGATAAGGTTGTTGGGGACCTGGAATCTAAGATTCCTGGTTAACCTTAACATCACCTCCCTAAAATGTGGAGTCTTCTAAATCCAATATGCAATTTCACCAGGCCCACCACAAGAAATTTCTGAAGTTTGAGGCAACCTGAATTGTAGTATTTTTTATCAATATACCATTTGATTCCTGGGGTACATGATTATGGTCCTAGACGTTTATAAGACACAAAAGGATTTTTGGGCCATATCCTCGATTACAACTATCAAGACAATAGAATGTTCCTGGGGATTTGTAATGACAGATTAAGGGTATCTACGGAGCTAGTAGCTCTGAAAAAATTTAGGGACTCTGAAGCCCAGATTGCTGGTTAAACATTATCAATAGGCCCTGTAAATCTGGCGATTGAGAACTCCTAGAACCTGATTTCCTTTTCGTTCTCAACAAGATGGCCTGAGTTTCCCTCATGATTCGGATCCAAAAACTCTGTGTACAAATAGGTGTATGCCTAGAAATTACCTAGGGTCGTGGAATCCATGAATCCTGGTTACCTTTAAAAGTACGTAATAAATATTTGGCAACCTTAAAACACTGAGCCCGTATCGGGAGGGAAGGACAAACAGTAGTTTTAGGATTAAAAGATACATCTTAAGGCTATAGATACATACAAATACGGCGATAAGACTTTTTCGGTCCTGGAATCTGCCCTTTGTTGTTCCTAGGACCCCAACGGACTTGTAGGTCCACATTCTCAGTTACAACTATCAAAGGACCAGAAGGTTGCTGAGAATCTATAATGATAAAATTGTCATATCCAAGAGGGCTGTAGCCATAATGAATGTGTGGAAATCGATTCCCAGATTCCAGATTAGCCCTTAAAATGTGTCTATGTCGAATTTTAGGATTGGGGACCCACGTAACCAGATTCATTTTGTTCCCAGATAGACTCTCAGAAGTTACCTGGGGACTTCGAAGTACAAATTCTTATATATCAATACTCATAAGCCCAAAAGATCAGATGGGCCCTGGAATCCATGATTGCTGGATCCCCTTTAAGAATACGTCCTAAATATTTAGGAACATCTAATTCCAAGATAGGAATATCAATCTAAAATTCCAGCAGTAATTTCTGGATTAGGAGGTAAACCTGAAATAACAAATTACACGAAAAATGGCTTGATGATTCCTTGGGTTGTGGAATCTGGCCTTACAGCTTCCTGCAAAAAAGCCGAGCAGATGGCCAGATTCTCTGTTACAACTAAGAAGAGGAGCAGCACGTTCCTGGGAATCGCTAATGACAGATTTGTGGTACTTATACTGGAATTAGTTATGAAATGTATGGTGACTGAGACTCCAAATTCCTGATTAGCATTTAGAAAATTCCTGTAGGATCCTAGGTATGAGAACTACTTTAAGCCTGGAAATAATTAACAACTGCCTAGAACTTTGCTGGTCACATGCAAACTGATTTCCCTTGTTCCATATTTGTAACATGAGTCAAAGCTTTATGGTGATATATTGTCCAAGATTCCTGTTATGTTCCCAGAAGAACGACCAGATGTTGCCCCATTCCCTTGATGTCCAGATACGTGGTTCCAAATAGAAAGACTCCACAATGTTCCTAAGGACTTGTAAATCAAGACCTTGCTGCGCCCCCAAAAATGACTTCTAAACTTAGTTCAATATCTAAACCCAAGGTCCTAAATCCGAATAGCTGAACTACCAGAAGTTTCTGGAGTACGAGGTAACCCTGACCTCAGGGCTTACATTCAAAAAACCTGAAATGATTACTTGTGTCCTGAAATTTGTTGTTAGAGGATCCAGAACATAATTGGAATTTTTGTGCCATATTTTCTTTTAAACTATGGAGAGGACCATAATGTTGTGGGACTTTTGGAATGACTGAATCATAATATGCACATAGGAACATCTCTGAAAATATGGGGACGTTGAAATCCGTGTCTTTTAGGCCATGCAAAGACGCCTTTCATATTTTTGAATTGAGGACTCGTATAATCCAGATTCGTTATTCTTCCTTAGCAACAGCTCGTGTAGTTTCCTGTATATGAGGACTCCCATTCCCCAGATTCTTGAGTCAAAATCCTGATTCTGGTTGAGTCCTTAGGAAGACGCTCAGTAGATTTTTGGCCTTTAGAACTCGTTTAAACCAGATCCTTTATCCTTTCTTAGGAAGAGGCTGTGTAGTTTCCTGTATATGAAGACTCCCAATACCAAGACCCTGTTTCAAAACCCTGATTCTTATTTAACCCTTAGAAAGACGCCCTGTACTTTTGTAGGATTGAGGACGTGTGTATGCCAGATTCCTTGTTCGTCCTTAGCAAGAGGTTGTGAAGTTTTCTGTATATGATGACTCCCGATGCCCAGATTCATGCGTCAAATCCCTGATACATTTTTCTCACTTAGTAAGACACCCTGTAGGTTTTTGGGATTTGAGAACTCGTGTTACCCAGATTCCTTATGCTACCTTAGTAAGAGGCCATGTAGGTTCCCGTATATGAGGACTCCCATTACTGAGAATTCCTGCTGAATTCTCAGTGATACCCGAGATATTTCATGATGATTTAGAATTCCAGTTATTTGGCTATCAATAGAAAGACTCCCATAAGTTTGTTGGCGATCTGGAATCTAAGATTTTGGTTTCCCTTAACAAGACCTCCTTAAAATGTGGAATCTTCTAAATCCAATGTCCCAATTCCACCAGGCCAACCACAAGAAATTTTTGTAGTTTGAGGAAACCTGAATTGAGGGATTTTGTACCATTATGCCATTTTATACCTGGGTTACGTGATTATGGCCCTAGATGTTCATAAGACACAAAAGGATATTTGGGCCAGATCCTCAATTACAACTATCAAAAGAATCGAATGTTCCTGAGAATTTGTAATGACAGATTAAGGGCATAAACGGAGATGCTAGCTCTTAAAAATGTAGGGACCCTGAAGCCCAGATAGCTGGTTAAACCTCATAAAGAGGCCCTGTAGGCCTAGCGAATGAAAACTCCTTGAACCAGATTTCCTTTTCATTCTCAAAAAGATGCCCTGATTTTCCCTCGTGATGTGGATCCAAAAACTCTCTATACAAATAGGAAGATGCCCGGAAATTACCTAGGGCTGTGGAATCCATGAATCCAAGTTACCCTTAAAAGCACGTAATAAATATTTGGCTACCTCAAAACACCGGGCCCATATGGGAATTGAAGGACAACAGAAGTTTTAGGATTACAAGATACATCCTAAGATGATAGATACATGCAAATATGGCGATAATATTCTTTGTGTCCTGGAATCTCTCCTTTGTTGTCCCAAGGATCCCAACGGACTTGTAGGTCCACATTCTTGGTTACAACTGTCAAAATACCAGAAGGTGGCTGAGAATGTATAATGACAAAATAGTTATATCCAAGAGACCTGTAGCCCTAAAAAATGTGTGGAAATAGAATCCCAGATTCCATATTAGTCCTTATAATGTGTCCATGTAAAATTCTTGGATTGGTGACCTCCGTATCGCAGATTCATTTTGAACCCAGAAAGACTCCCGGAAGTTACCTGGGGACGTGGAAGTACCAACTCTTATATACCAATACTCATAAACCCAAAAGGAAAGAAGGGCCCTGGAATCCAAGATTGCTGGATCCCCTTTAAGAATACATCCTAAATATTTGGGTAGTCCTAATCCCAAGTTTGGAATATCAATCTATAATTCCAGCAGTAGTTTATGGATGAGGAGATAAACCTGAAGTCAGAAAATATACGAAAAATGGCAAGATGATTATGTGGGTTTTGGAATCTGGCCTTACAGCCTCCTGCCAAAAAAGCTGAGCAGATGGCCAGATTCTCTGTTACAACTAAGAAGAGGAGGAGCAAATTTCTGGGAATCGTTAGTGACAGATTTGTGGTACCTATACAGGAAAAAATTCTGAAATGTGTGGGGACTGGGACTCCAAATTCCTGATTAGCATTTAGAAAATTCCTGCAGCTCCTAGGGATGAGAACTACCTTAAGTCAGGGATAAATTAACAACTGCCCAGAGGTTTGCTAGTCACATGCAAACTGATTTGCCTTGTTCTACATTGATAACATGAGTCAAAGCTTTCTAGTGACATAGTGTCCGAGGTTCCTGTTTCGTTCTCAGAAGATCGACCCGATGTTTCCCTGTTCCCTAGAAGTCCAGACACGTGGCTCCCAATAGAAAGACTCCAGAATGCTCCTATTGACTTGTAAACCAACACCCTGGTGCCCTCCCAAAATACCTTATAAACTTGGTGCCACATCTAAACCCCAAGTTCTAATTCAGATAGCTGAACTACCAGAAGTTTCTGATGTATGAGGTAACCCTAATCTCAAGGCTTGTATTCTAAATACCTAAAATGATTACTTGTGTCCTGGAAATTGTCGTTAGAGGATCCAGAACCTAAATGGACTTTTAGTGCCATATTTTCGTTTAAACTATCGAGAGGACCAGAATATTGTGAAACATTTGTAATAACTGAATACTAATATGCACATAGGAATCAACTCTGAAAAATATGGGGACTTGGAAGTACAAGTCTTGTGGGCCTTACCAAGACACCCTGGACATTTTTGAAATTGAGGACTCGTGTAACCCACATTCGTTATTCTTCCTTAGCAAGAGCCCATGTAGTTTCCTGTATATGATGACTCCCATTCCCCAGATTATTGCTTCGAAATCCTTATTCTTGTTGAGCCCTTAGCAAGACTCACAGTAGATTTTTGACATTTAGGTCTCCTTTAAAACAGATTGTTATCTTTTCTTAGGAAGAGGCTGTGTAGTTTACTGTATATGAAGACTCCCAATACCGAGACCCTGTTTCGAAACCCTGATTCTTATTTAGCCCTTAGAAAGATGCCCTGTAGAATTTTAGCATCGAGGTCATGTTTAACCCAGATTCTTTGTTAGTCCTTAGCAGGAGGTTTTGAAGTTTTCTCTATATGAGGACTCCCATTACCAAGACTTTCGCTTCAAATCTGATACATTTTTCTCCCTTTGTAAGACATCCTGTAGGTTTTCAGGATTTGAGGACTCATGTTACCCGGATTCTGTATTCTTCTCTCGTAAGAGGCCATGTAGTTTTCCGTAAATGAGGCTCCCATTACTCAGATTCCTGCTGAATTCTCAGTAATATCCGAGATATTTCGTGATGAGCATAGAATTGCAATTGTTTGGATATCAATAGAAAACTCCCATAAGATATTTGGGGACCTGGAATCTAAGATTCCTGATTTCCCTTAACAAGACCTCTCTAAAATGTGGAAACTTCAAAACCAATATCCCATTCCATCATGCTGACTACCACAAATGTCTGTAGTTTGACGTAACCTGAATCGAGGGATTTTGTACCAATATGCCATTTGATTCCTGGGGTACCTGATTATGGTCCTACATGTTCATAAGTCACAAAAGGATATTTGGGCCAGATCCTCGATTACAACTATCAAGAGATCAGAAGGTGGCTGAGAAATTTTAATGACAAAATTGTCATATCCAAGAGGCCTGTAGCCCTAAAGAATGTGTGGAAATAGAATCCCAGAATCCAGATTAGCCCTTATAATGTGTCCATGTAGAAGACTTGGATAGGCGACCCCCTTAACCCACATTCATTTTGTTCCCAGAAAGACTCCTGAAAGTTACCTGGGGACATGGAAATAAAAACTCTTATATACTAATACTCCTAAGCCCAAAAGATCAGAAGGGCCCTGGAATCCAAGATCGCTGGATCCCCTTTTACAGCACATCCCAAATATTTGGGAACACTTAACCCCAACTTAGGAATATCAATCTAAAATTACAGCAGTAATTTCTGGATTAGGAGCTAAACCTGAAGGCAGAAATTTCATGAAAAATGGCCAGATGATTCCTTGCGTTGTGGAATCTGGCTTTAAAACCACAAGCAAAAAAAGGAGCAGATGGCCAGATTCTCTGTTGGAATTAAGAAGAAGAGCAGCAGGTTCCTGGGAATCGTTAATGAGAGATTTGTGGTAGCTATACAGGAATTAGTTCTGAAATGTGTGGGGACTGGGACTCCAAATTCCTGATTAGCATTTAGAAACTTCCTGTAGGCTCCTAGGTATGAAAACTACCTTAAACCAGGGAAATATTAACAACTGCCCAGAAGTTTGCTGGTCACATACAAACAGATTTCCCTTGTTCCACATTGGTAACATGAGTGAAAGCTTTCTGGTGACATCGTGTCCCAGTTTCCTGTTTCGTTCTCAGAAGAACGACCAAATGTTTCCCCGTTCCCTAGAAGTCCAGACACGTGGCTCCCAATAGAAAGACTCCGGAATGCTTCTATGGACTTGTAAACCAAGACCCAGGTGCCCTCCCAAAAATGCCTTCTAAACTAGGTGCAATATCTAAACCCAAGGTCCTAATTCCAAATAGTTGAACTACCACATGATTCTGGAATACAAGGTAACCCTGAACTCAGGGCTTACATTCAAAAAACCTGAAATGATTACGTATGTCCTAGAATTTGTCGTTTGAGCATCCAGATTCTTAATGGACTTTAGTGCCATATTTTCGTTTAAAGTATCCAGAGTTCCAGAAACCTGTAGGCCTTTTGGAATGACTGAATCCTAATATGCACATAGGAAACAGCTCTGAAAAATATGGGGACATGGAAGTCCGAGTTTTGTGGGCCTTACCAAGAGGCCCTGGACATTTTTGTAATTGAGCACTCGTGTAATCCATATTCGTTATTCTTCTTTAGCAAGAGCCCATGTACTTTAGTGTATATGAGGAATCCCATCCCCCAGATTCTTGCTTTGAAATCCTTATTCTTGTTGAGCCCTTTGCAAGACGCACAGTAGATTTTTGGCCTTTAGGACAGCTTTAAACAGATTCTTTATCCTTTCCTAGGAAGAGACTGTGTAGTGTCGTGTATATGAGACTCCCACTACCGAGACCCTGTTTTGAAACCGTGATTCTTATTTAGCCCTTAGAAAAACACCCTGTAGTATTTTAGCATCGAGGTCAAGTGTAACCCAGATTCCTTGTTCGTCCTTAGCAGGAGGTTTTCAAGTTTTCTGTATATGAGGACTCCCATTCCCCAGATTCGCATTTCAAATCCCTGATAGGTTTTCTCCCTTACTAAGACACCCTGTATGTTTTGGGGATTTGAAGACTCATGCTATCCAGATTCCTCATTCTTCTGTAGTAAGAGGTCATTTAGTTTTCCGTAAATGAGGAATCCCATTACTCAAATTCCTGCTGAATTCTCAGTAATCCCCGAGATACTTCGTGATGAGCATAGAATTCCAGTTGTTTGGATATAAATAGAAAGACTCCCATAAAGGTTTTGGGGACCTGGAATCTATGATTCCTGGTTCACCTTAACAAGACCTCCCTAAAATGTGGAATCTTCTAAATCCAAAGTCCCAATTCCACCTGGCGGACCACAAGAAATTTCTGAAAATTGAGGTAACCTGAATCGAGGGATTTTGTACCAATATGCCATTTGATTCCTGGGGTACATGATTATGGTCCCAGATTTTCATAAGTCACAAAAAGATATTTGGGCCAGATCCTCGCTTACAACTGTCAAGAGAATAGAAAGTTCCTGGGGATTTGTAACGACAGATTAAGGGTATCTACAGAGCTAGTAGCTCTGGGAAATGTAGGGACCCTCAATACTTGATTTCTGATTAAACCTTATCAAGAGGCCCTGTAGATCTGGCGAATGAGAACTCCTGGAACCAGATTTCCTTTTCGTTCTCAAAAAGATGCACTGATTTTCCCTCGTGATGAGGACCCAAAAACTCTGTATACAAATAGGCAAAATTCTGAAATTACCTAGGATCGCAGAATCCATGAATCCTGGTTACACTTAAAAGTACGTAATAAATATTTGGCAACCTCAAAATACTAGGCCTGTATCGGAATAGAAGGACAAACAGAACTTTTAGGAATACAAGATAAATCTTAAGGCTATAGATACATACAAATATGGCAATAAGATACTTTGTGTCCTGGAATCTGCCCTATGTTGTCGAGAGGAACCCAACGGACTTGTAGGTCCACATGCTCGGTTACAACTATCAAAAGAACAGAAGATGGCTGAGAAACTATAATGACAAAATTGTCATATCCAAGAGACGTGTATCCCTAAAGAATGTGTGGAAATAGAATCCCGCAATCCAGATTAGCCCTTATAATGAGTCCATGTAGAATTCTTGGATTAGCGACTCCCTTAAACCAGATTCATTTTGTTCCCAGAAAGACTCCTGGAAGTTACCTGGGAATGTGAAAATAAAAACTCTTATATACCAATACTCATAAGCCCAAAAGATCAGAAGGGCCCTGGAATCCATGATTTCTGGGTTCCCTTTAATTATACGTCCTAAATATTTGGAAATACCTAATCCCGTTTTAGTAATATCAATCTGAATTTCCAGCAGAACTTTGTGGATTAGGAGGTAATCCTGAATTCAAAAATTGCACAAAAAATGGCGAGATGATTCCTTGGGTTGTTCAATCTTTTCCTTAGAACCTCCAGCAAAAAAAGTCGAGCAAATGGCCTGATTCTCTGTTATAACTGAGAAGAGGAGCAGCAGGTTCCTGGGAATCGGTAATGACAGATTTGTGGTACCTATTCAGGAAATAGTTTTGAAATGTGTGGGGTCTGGGACTCTAAATTCCTGATTAGCATTTAGAAAATTCCTGTAGGCTCCTAGATATGAGAACTACCATAAAACTGGGAAAAATTAACAACTGCCCAGAATTTTGCTGGTCACTTGCAAACTGATTTTCCTTGTTCCACATTGGTAACATGAGTCAAAGGTTTCTGTTGACTCGTGTCCCAGATTAATGCTTCGACTCAGAAGAACGACAAGATGTTTCCCCGTTCCCTACAAGTCCAGACACGTGACTCCGAATAGAAAGACTCCAGAATGCTCCTATGGACATCTAAAGCAAGACCCTGGTGCCCTCCAAAAAATACCTTCTAAACTTGGTGCCACATCGAAACCCAAGGTCCTAATTCCGAATAACTGAACAACCAGAAGTTTCTGGAGTACAAGGTAATCCTGAACTCAGGACTTACATTTAAAAAAACCCGAAATGATTACTTGTGTCTTGGAATTTGTCCTTAGAGAATCGAGAATCTAAATGTACTTCTAGTGCCATATTTTCATTTAAACTTTCGAGAGAACCAGGTGTTGAGGGACTTTTGGAATGACTGTGTACTAATATGCACATAGGAAACAGCTCTGAAACATATGGGACATGAAAGTCCGAGTCTTCTAGGCCTTATCAAGACGCCATGGACATTTTTGGAATTGAGGACTCGTGTAAAACAGATTCATTATTCTTCCTTAACAAGACCCCGTGTAGTTTCCTGTATATGAGGACTCTCATTCTCCAGATTCTTGCTTCAAAATCCTGATTCTTGTTGAGCCCTTAGCAAGACGCCTAGTAGATTTTTGGCATTTAGGACTCGTTTAAACCAGATTTTTATCCTTTATTAGGAAGAGGCTGTGTATTTTCCTGTATATGAAGACTCCCAATACCGAGATCCTGTTCGAAACCTTGATTCTTATTTAGACCTTAGAAAGACGACCAGTAGGTTTTTAGGATCAAAGACAAGTGTAACCCAGATTCCTTGTTCATCGTTAGGAAGAGGTTGTGAAGTTTCCTGTATATGAGGACTCCCGTTCCCCAGATTCGTGCTTCAAATCTCTGATGCTATTTTGCCCCTTAGTAAGACTCCCTGTAAGTTTTTCAGATATGAGGTCTCGTTTTACCCATATTCCGTTTTCTTCCGTAGTAAGAGGTCATGTATTTTCCCCTATATGAGGACTACCATTACTCAAATTTCTGCTGCATTGTCAGTAATACCCGAGATTTTCGTGATGAGCATAGAAATCCAGTTGTTTGGATATCAATAGAAAGTCTTCACTAAGGATTTTGGGGACCTGGAATCTAAGATTCCTGGGTCTCCTTAACAAGACATCCCTAAAATGTGGAATCTTCTAAATCCAAAGTCCCAATTCCACGAGGCTGACCACAAGAAATTTCTGAAGTTTGAGGTAACCTTAATCGAGGGATTTTGTACCAATATGCCATTTGATTCCTGGGGTACATGATTATGGTCCCAGATTTTCATAAGTCACAAAAGGATATTTGGACCAGGTCCTCGATTACAACTATCAAGAGAATAGAATATTTTTGGGTATTTGTAATGACAGATTAAGTGTATCTACAGAGCTGGAAGTTCTGAGAAATGTAGGGACCCTCAAGCCTAGATTCCTGATTAAACCTTATCAAGAGGCCCTGTAGATCTCACAAATGAGAACTCCTAGACCCAGATTTCCTTTTCGTCCTCAACAGGATACAGTGATTTTCCCTCGTGATGTGGACCCAAAAACTCTGTATAAAAATAGGCAGATGCCCAGAAATTACCCAGTGTCGTAGAATCCATGAATCCTGTTTAAACTTAAAAGTACGTAATAAATATTTGGCATCCTCAAAACACTAGTCCCGTATCGAGAATAGAAGGACAAACAGAACTTTTAGGAATACAAGATAAATCATAAGGCGATAGATAAATACAAATATGGCGATAAGATAATTTGTGTCCTGGAATATGTCCTTTGTTGTCCCGAGTAACCCAACAGATTTGTATGTCCACATTCTCGGTTACAACTATCAAAAGACCAGAAGGTGACTGAGAAAATATAATGACAAAATTGTCATATCCAAGAGGCCTGTATCCCTAAAGAATGTGTGGAAATAGAATCCCACAGTCCAGATTAGCCCTTATAATGAGTCGGTTTAGAAATTTTGAATTGGCGACCCCCTTAACCCAGATTCATTTTGTTCCCAGAAAGACTCCCGGAAGTTACCTGGGGACGTGAAAGCAAAAACTCTTATATATCAATACTCATAAGCTCAAAAGATCAGAAGGGCCCTGGAATCTAAGATTGCTGGATTCCCTTTATGAATACGTCCTAAATATTTGGAAATACCTAATCCCGAGTTAGGAATATCAATCTGAATTTCCAGCAGGACATTCTGGATTAGGAGGTAAACCTGAAATTACACGAAAAATGGTGAGATGATTCCTTGGGTTGTGGAATCTGGCCTTAGAGCTTCCTGCAAAAAAAGCTGAGTGGATGGCCAGATTATCTGTTACATCTAAGAAGTGGAGCAGCAGGTTCCTGGGAATCGGTAATGACAGATATGTGGTACCAATACAGGAAATAGTTCGGAAATGTGTGGGGTCTGGGACTCCAAATTCTTGATTAGCATTTAGAAAATTCCTGTAGGCTCCTAGGTATGAGAACTACCTTAAGCCTGGGAAAAATTAACAACTGCCCAGATGTTTGCTGGTCACATGTAAACTGATTTCCCTTGTTCCACATTGGCAAAATGAGTCAAAGCTTTCTGGTGACATCATGTCCCAGATACCTGTTACAACTCAGAAGAACGACTAGGTGTTTCCCCGTTCCCTAGAAGTCCAGACACGTGGCTCCCAAGAGAAAGATTTCAGAATGCTCCCATGGACTTGTAAACCTATACCCTGGTGCCCTCCAAAAAATATCTTCTAAACTTGGTGCAACGTCTAAACTCAACGTCCTAATTCCGAATAGCTGATCAACCAGAAGTTTCTGGAGTACGAGGTAACCCTGAAATCAGGGCTTACATTTAAAAAACCCGAAATAATTACTTGTGTCCTGGAATTTGTCGTTAGAGAATCCAAAATCTAAATGTACTTCTAGTGCCATATTTTTGTTTAAACTACCGAAATGACCAGGTGTTGTGGGACTTTTGGAATGACTGAATCCTAATATGCACATAGGGAATAGCTCTGAAACATATGGTGACGTGAAAGTCTGAGTGTTCTCGGCCTTATCAAGACGACATGGACATTTATGGAAATGAGGACTCTTGTAACCCAGATTCATTATTCATCCTTAGCAAGAGCCCGTGTAGTTTCTTGTATATGAGGACTCTCATTCCCCAGATTCTTGCTTCGAAATCCTGATATTGTTGAGCCCTTAGCAAGACGCCTAGTAGATTGTTGGTATTTAGAACTCGTTTAAACCAGATTTTTTATCCTTTATTAGGAAAAGGCTGTGTATTTTCCTGTATATGAAGACTCCCAATACTGAGATTCTTTTCGAAACCCTGATTCTTATTTAGACCTTAGAAAGACGACCTGTAGGTTTTTAGGATTAAAGACAAGTGTAACCCAGATTCCTTGTTCATTGTTAGGAACAGGTTGTGACGTTACCTGTATATGAGGACTCCGTTCCCCAGATTCGTGCTTCAAATCTCTGATGCATTTTTTGTCCCTTAGTAAGACGCCCTGTAGGTTTTAGGGATTTGAGGACTCGTGTTACCTAGATTCCTTATTCTTCCGTAGTAAGAGGACAAGTATTTTCCCCTATATGAGGACTCCCATTACTCAAATTCCTGCTGCATTGTCAGTAATATCCGAGATATTTCGTGATGAGCATAGAAATCCAGTTCTTTGGATATCAATACAAACACTCCCCTAACGATTTTGGGGACCTGGAATCTTAGATTCCTGGTTAAGCTTAACAAGATCTCCCTAAAATGTGGAATCTTCTAAACCCAATGTCCCAATTCCACCACTCCGACAACAAGAAATTTCTGCAGTTTGAGGTAACCTGAATCGAGGGATTTTGTACCAATATGCCATTTGATTCCTAGGGTACCTGATTATGGTCCAAAATATTCATAACTCACAAAAGAATATTTGATCCAGGTCCTCGATTACAATATCAAGTGATAAAATGTTTCTGGGGATGTGTAGCGACAGATTAAGGGTATCTATGGAGCTAGTAGCTCTGAAAAATGTAGGGACCCTAAAGCCCAGATTGCTGGTTAAACCTTATCTAAAGTTCTTGTAGACCTGGCAAATTAGAACTCCTAGAATCAGATTTGCTTTTCGATCTCAGCAAGATGCCCTGATTTTCCCTCGTGATGTGGATCCAAAAACTGTGTATACAAACAGGGAGAAACCCAGAAATTACCTAGGGTCGTGGAATCCATGAATCCTGGTTACCCTTAAAAGTATGTAATAAATATTTGGCAACCTCAAAACACTGGTGCCGTTGTAGGAATAGAAGGACAAACAGAATGTTTAGGATTACAAGATACATCTTAAGGCGATAGATACATAGAAATATGGCGATAATGTTCCTTGGGTCCTGGAATATGCCCTTTGTTGTGCCAAGGAACCCAACGGACTTTTAAGTCCACATCCTCTGTTACAACTATCAAAAGACCAGAAGTTTGCTGAGAATCTAGAATGACAAATTTGTCATATCCAAGAAGTCTGTAGCCCTAAAGAATGTGTGGAAATAGAATCCCAGATTCCAGATTAGCCCATATAATATGTCCATGTAGAATTCTTGAAATGGCGACCACTGTAACCCAGATGGTTTTTGTTCCCAGAAAGACTCTAGGAAGTTTCCTGGGGACGAGGAAGTGCAAACACTTATATACCAATTCTCATAAGCCCAAAAGGTCATTAAGTCCCTGGAATCCAAGATTGCTGGATCCCCTTTAAGAACACGTCCTAAATATTTGGGAACACATAATCCCAAGTTAGGAATATCAATCTAAAATTCCAGTGGTAGTTTCTGGATTAGGAGGTAAACCTGAAGTCAGAATTTACACGAAAAATGGCGAGATGATTCCTTGGGTTGTGGAATCTGGCATTACAGCCTCCTGCAAAAAAAGCTGAGCAGATGGCCAGATTCTCTGTTACAACTAAGAAGAGGAGCAAAGCCAGGCTCGGTGGCTCAGCCTGTAATCCCGTGCCTTTGGGAGGCTGAGGTGAGTGAATTGCCTGAGCCCGCGGGTTCGAGACCCGCCTGGGCAGCAAGATCTCGTCTCTACAATAAATCAAAAAATCAGCCGGACATGGTGGCCCAAGCCTGTAATTCTGGCTACTCAGAAGGCTGAGGTGGAAGGATCGCCAGAGCCCAGCAGGCTGAGGCTGCGGTGGCCGGCAGCGGCCACTGCACTCCAGTCTGGGCGACAGAGTGACACTCCAACTCAAAAAAAAAAAGAAGAGGAGCAGCAGTTTCCTAGGAAACGGTAATGACAGATTTGTGGTACCTATACAGAAATTAGTTCTGAAATGTGTGGGGACTGGGACTCCAAATTCCTGATTAGCATTTAGAAAATTCATATAATCTCCTAGGTATTAGAACTACCTTAAGTCAAGTAAATATTAACAACTGTACAGAAGTTTGTTGGTCACATGCGAAACTGATTTCCCTTGTTCCGAACTGGTAATGTGAATCAAAGCTTTCTGGTGATATTGTGTCCCAGATTCTTGTTTCATTCTCAGAAGAACGACCAGATGTTTCCCCTACCCTAGAAGTCCAACACGTGGCTCCCAATAGAAAGATTCCAGAATGCTAATATGGGCTTGTAAACTAAGACCCTGGTGCCCTCCGAAAAATACCTTCTAAACTTGGTGCAACATCTAAACCCAAGGTCCTAATTCCAAATAGCTGAACTACCAGATGTTTCTGGAGTACGAGGTAACCAGGAGCTCAGGGCTTACATTCAAAAAACCCGAAATGCTTACTTGTGTCCTGGAATTTGTCGTTCGAGCATCCAGATTCTAAATGGAATTTAGTGCCATATTATCGTTTAAAGTATCGAGAGGTCCAGAATTTTGCGGGACTTTTGGAATGACTGAATCCTAATATGCACATAGGAAACAGCTCTGAAAAATATGGGGACGTCGAAGTCCTAGTCTTGTAGGCCTTACAAAGATGCCCTGGACATTTTTGGAATTGAGGACTTGTGTAACCCAGATTCATTATTCTTCCTTAGCAAGAGCCCATGTAGTTTCCTGTATATGAGGACTCCCATTACTCAAATTCCTGCTGAATTATCAGTAATACCTGAGATATTTCGTGGTAAACATAGAATTCCATTTGTTTGAATATCAATAGAAAGACTCCAATAAGGGTTTTGGGTACATGGAATCGAAGATTCCTGGTTCCCCTTAACAAGACCTATGTACAATGTGGAATCTTCTAAATCCAATGTCCCAATTCCACCAGGTCCACCACAAGAAATTTTTGAAGTTTGAGGCAACCTGAAGCGAAGTATTTTTTACCAATATGCCATTGGATCCCTGGGGTATATGATTATGATTCTAGATGTTCATAAGACACAAAAAGGTATTTGGGCAAGATCCTCGATTACAACCATCAAGAGAATAGAATGTTCCTTGGGATTTGTAACGACAGATTAAGGGAATCTTCGGAGCTAGTAGCTCTGAAAAGTGTTTGGACCCTGAAGATCTGATTGCTGGTTAAACCTTATCAATAGGCCCTGTAGATCTGGCGAATGAGAATTCCTAGAACCAGATTTCCTTTTCGTTCTCAACAAGATGCCCTGATTTTCCCTTGTGATGCAGATCCAAACACTCTGTATACAAATAGGCATATGCCTAGAAATTACCCTAGGTCGTGGAATCCATGAATCCTGGTTACCCTTAAAGGTTCGTAATAAATATTTGGCAACCTGAAAACACTGGGCCTGTATCGGAATAGACGGACAAACAGTAGTTTTAGGATTACAAGATAGATCTTGAGGCGATAAATACATACAAATACGGCGATAAGATTATTTGGGTCCTGGAATCTGCGCTTTGTTGTCCAGAGGAACCCAACGGACTTGTAGGTCCACATTCTCAGTTCAACTATCAAAAGACCAGAAGGTTGTTGAAAATCTATAATGACAAAACTGTCAAATCCAAGAGGCCTGTAGCCCTAAAGGATGTGTGGAAATAGAATTCCAGATTCCAGATTAGCCCTTAAAATGTGTCCATGTCGATTTCTTGGATTGGCAACTCCCGTAACCCTGATTGATTTTTTTTCCCAGAAAGACTTCGGAAGTTACCTGGGGACGTGTAAGTACAAACTCTTATATACCAACACTCATAAGCCCAAAAGATCAGAAGGGCCCTGGAATCCAAGATTGTTGGATCCCCTTTAAGAACACGTCCTAAATATTTGGGAACAACTAATCCCAAATTAGGAATATTAATCTAAAATTCCAGCAGTAGTTTCTGCATTAGGAGGTAAACCTGAAATCACAAATTACACGAAAAATGGCGAGATGATTCCTTGGTTTTGGAATCTGGCCTTAAAACCTACTGCAAAAAAGACTAGCAGATGGCCAGAATCTCTGTTACAACTAAGAAGAGGAGCAGCACGTTCCTGGGAATCAGTAATGACAGATGTGTGGTACCCATATAGGAATTATTTCTGAAACGTGTGATAACTGGGACTCGAAATTCCTGATTAGCATTGGAAAATTCCTGTAGGCTCCTAGGTATGAGAACTACCTTAAGCCAAGGAAAAATTAACAACTGCCCAGAATTTTGCTGGTCACATGCAGACTGATTTCCCTTGTTCCACATTGGTAACATGAGTCAAATCTTTCTGCTGAAATAGTGTCCGAGATTCCTACTACATTCTCAGAAGAACGACCAGATATTGCCCCTTTCCCTAGAAATCCAGACATGTGGCTCCCAATAGAAAGACTCCAGAATGCTGCTATGGACTTGTAAACCAAGACCCTGGTGCCCTCCCAAAAATACCTTCTAATCTTGGTTCAACATCTAAACACAAGGACTTAATTCCGAATAGCTGAACTATCAGATTTTTCTGGAGTTCTAGGTGACCCTGAACTCATGGTTTACTTTCAAAAAACCCTAAATAATTGTTTGTGTCCTGGAATAAGTCGTTAGAGGATTCAGAATATAAATGGACTTTTCGTCCCATATATTCGTTTAAACTATCGAGAGGTTTAGAATGTTGCAGGACTTTTAGAATGACTGCGTACTAATATGCACATTGGAAACTGATCTGAAAAATATGGGGACGTCGAATTCCAAGTCTTGTAGGCCTTATCAAGACGCCATGTACATTTTTGGAAATGAGGACCCATTTAACCCAGATTCTTATTCTTCCTTAGCAAGAGCCTGGGTAGTTTCCTGTATATGAGGACTCCCATTCCCCAGATACTTGCTTCAAAATCCTGATTCTTGCTGAACCCTTAGCATGATGTCCAGTAGATTTTTGGCCTTTAGGACTCGTTAAAACCAGATTCTTTATCCTTTCATAGGAAGAGGGTTTGTAGTTACCTGTATATGAAGAGTCCCAATACCGAGATCTTATTTCAAAACCTGATTCTTATTTAGCCCTTGGAAAGACGCCCTGTAGTATTTTTTATATCGTGGACATGTATAACCCAGATTCCTTGTTCGTCCTTAGCAAGAGGTTGTGAAGTTTCCTGTATATGAAGACTCCTGTTCCCCAGATTCAGGCTTCAAATCCCTGATACATTTTTCTCCTTAGTAAGACACCCTGTAGGTTTTTGGGATTTGAGGACTTCTGTTACCCAGATTCATTATTCTTCCATAGTTATAAGCGATGTAGATTCTCGTATATGAGGACTCCCATTACTAAAATTCCTGCTGATTTCTCAGTAATACCCGAGATATTTCGTGATGAGCATAGAATTCCAATTGTAGGATATCAATAGAAAGACTCCGATAAGGTTATTGGGGACCTGGAATCTAAGATTCCTGGTTAACCTTAACAACACCTCCCTAAAATGTGGAATCTTCTAAATCCAATGTGCAATTCCACCAGGCCAACCACAAGAAATTTCTGAAGTTTGAGGCCACCTGATCGTAGTATTTTTTATCAATATGTCATTTGATTCCTGGGGTACATGATGATGATCCTACATGTTTATAAGACACAAAATGATATTTGTGCCATATCCTCGATTACAACTATCAATAAAACAGAATGTTCTTGGGGATTTCTAATGACAGATTAAGGGTATCTACGGAGCTAGTAGCTCTGAAAAATGTAGGGGCTCTGAAACCCAGATTCCTTGTTAAACATTATAAATAGGCCCTGTAAATCTGGTGATTGAGAACTCCTAGAACCTGATTTCCTTTTCATTCTCAACAAGATGGCCTGAATTTCCCTCGTGATGCGGATCCAAAAACTCTGTATACAAATAGGCGGATGCCTAGAAATTACCTAGGGTCATGTAATCCATGAATCCTGGTTACCCTTAAAAGTACGTAGTAAATATTTGGCAACCTCAAAACACTGGACACGTTATCGGAAGAGAAGGACAAACAGTAATTTTAGGATTACAAGATACATCTTAAGGCTATAGATACATACAAATAAGGCGATAAGATTCTTTGGGTCCTGGAATCTTCCCTTTGCTGTCCCGAGGAACCCAATGGACTTGTAGGTCCACATTCTAGGTTACAACTATCAAAAGACCAGAAGGTTGATGAGAATCTATAATGACAAAATTGTCATATCCAAGAGGCCTGTAGCCCTAAACAATGTGTGGAAATATAATACCAGATTCCAGATTAGCCCTTAAAATGTGTCTATGTCGAATTTTAGGATGGGCGACCAACGTAACCAGATTCATTTTGTTCCTAGAAAGACTCTCAGAAGTTACCTGGGGACGTGGAAGTACAAACTCTTATATATCAATACTCATAAGCCCAAAAGGTCAGATGAGCTCTGGAATCCAAGATTGCTGGATCCCCTTTAAGAATACGTTCTAAATATTTGGGAACATCTAATCCCAAGATAGGAATATCAACCTAAAATTCCAGCAGTAGTTTCTGAATTAGGAGGTAAATGTGAAACCACAAATTACACGAAAAATGGCGAGATGATTCCTTGAGTTGTGAAATCTGACCTTACAGCTTCCTTCAAAAAAGGCCGAGCAAATGGGCAGATTCTCTGTTACAAGTAAGAAGAGGAGCAGCACGTTCCTGGGAATCCCTAATGACAGATTTCTGGTACCTATACTGGAATTAGTTCTGAAGTGTGTGGTGACTGAGACTCCAAATTCCTGATTAGCATTTAGAAAAATCATGTAGGCTCCTAGGTATGGGAACTACTTTAAGACAGGGAATAATTAATAACTGCCCAGAACTTTGCTGGTCACATGCAAACTGATTTCCCTTTTTCCATATTGGTAACATGAGTCAAAGCTTTCTGGTGATATATTGTCCTAGATGCCTGTTATGTTCTCAGAAGAACGACCAGATTTTGCACCGTTCCCTAGATGTCCAGACACGTGGTTCCAAATAGAAAGACTCCACAATGTTCCTATGGACTTGTAAACCAAGACCCTGCTGCCCTCCCAAAATACCTTCTAAACTTAGTTCAATATCTAAACCCAAGGTCCTAAATCCGAATAGCTGAACTGCCAGAAGTTTCTGGAGTACGAGGTAACCCTGACCTCAGGGCTTACATTCAAAACCCCAAAATGATTACTTGTGTCCTGGAATTTGTCATTAGAGGATCCAGAACCTAAATGGACTTCTAGTACCATATTTTCTTTTAAACTATAGAGAGAACCAGAATGTTCCGGGACTTTTGGAATGACTGAATCATAATATGCACATAGGAACATCTCGGAAAATATGGGGAAGTCGAAATCCGAGTCTTTTAGGCCTTGCAAAGACGCCTTGCACATTTTTGGAATTGAGGACTCATGTAATCCAGATTCGTTATTCTTCCTTAGCAACAGCTCGTGTAGTTTCATATATATGAGGACTCCCATTCCCCAGATTCTTGCTTCGAAATCCTGATTCTGGTTGAGCCCTTAGGAAGACGCCCAGGAGATTTTTAGCCTTTACGACTCGTTTAAACCAGATTCATTATCCTTTCTTAGGAAGAGGCTGTGTAGTTTCCTGTATGTGAAGACTCCCAATACCGAGATCCTGTTTCAAAACCCTGATTCTTATTTAGCCCTTAGAAAGACGCCCTGTACTTTTGTAGGATCAAAGGCGTGTGTATGCCAGATTCCTTGTTCATCCTTAGCAAGAGGTTGTGAAGTTTTCTGTATATGAGGACTGCCATTGCCCAAATTCGTGCGTCAAATCCCAGATACATTTTTCTCACTTACTAAGACACCCTGTAGGTTTTCGGGATTTGAGAACTCGTGTTACTCAGATTCCTTATGCTTCCTTAGTAAGAGACCATGTAGGTTCCCGTATATGAGGACTCCCATTACTCAAATTCCTGCTGAATTCTCAGTAATACCCAAGATATTTCATGATGAGTTAGTATTCCAGTTGTTTGGATATCAATAGAAAGACTCCCAAAATTTTTTTGGTGATCTGGAATCTAAGATTTCGGTTTCCCATAACAAGACCTCCCTAAAATGTGGAATCTTCTAAATCCAATGTCCCAATTCCACCAGGCCAACCACAAGAAATTTCTGTAGTTTGTGGAAAGCTGAAGTGAGGGATTTTGTACCATTATGCCATTTTATACCTGTGTTACGTGATTATGGCCCTAGATGTTCATAAGACCCAAAAGGATATTTGGGCCAGATCCTCGATTACAACTATCAAAACAATAGAATGTTCCTGGGATTTTGTAACGACAGATTAAGGATATCTACGGAGCTGCTAGCTCTGAAAAATGTAGGGACCCTGAATCCCAGATAGCTGGTTAAACCTCATAAAGAAGCCCTGTAGGCCTGGCGAATGAAAACTCCTTGAACCAGATTTCCTTTTCATTCTCAAAAAGATGCCCTGATTTTCCCTCCTGATGTGGATCCAAAAACTCTCTATACCAATAGGCAGATGCCCGGAAATTACCGACGACCGTGGAATCCATGAATTCAGGTTACCTTTAAAAGTACGTAATAAATATTTGGCAACCTCAAAACACCGGGCCCGTATAGGAATAGAAGGACAACAGAAGTTTTAGGATTACAAGATACATGCTAAGATGATAGATACATGCAAATATGGTGATAATATTCTTTGGGTCCTGGAATATGCCTTTGTTGTCCCAAGGAACCCAATGGACTTGTAGGTCCACATTCTCGGTTACAACTATCAAAATACCAGAAGGTGGCTGAGAATGTATAATGACAAAATTGTCATATCCAAGAGGCCTGTAGCGCTAAAGAATGTGTGGAAATAGAAACCCAGATTCCATATTAGTCCTTAAAATGTGTCCATGTAGAATTCTTGGATTGGCGACCTCCCTAAACCAGATTCATTTTGTTCCCAGAAAGACTCCCGGAAATTACCTGGGGATGTGGAAGTACCAACTATTATATACCAATACTCATAAGCCCAAAAGGAAAGAAGGGCCCTGGATTCCAAGATTGCTGGATCCCCTTTAAGAATACCTCCTAAATATTTGGGAAGACATAATCCCAAGTTTGCAATATCAATCTATAATTCCAGCAGTAGTTTATGGGTGAGGAGGTAAACCTGAATTCAGAAAATACACGAAAAATGGAAAGATGATTATGTGGGTTTTGGAATCTGGCCTTACAGCCTCCTGCCAAAAAACCTGAGCAGATGGCCAGGTTCTCTGTTACAACTAAGAAGAGGAGGAGCAAATTCCTGGGAATCGTTAATAACAGAGTTGGGGTAACTATACAGGAAAAAGTTGTGGAATGTATGGGGACTGCGACTCCAAATTCCTGATTATCATTTAGAAAATTCCTGCAGCTCCTAGGTATGAGAACTACCTTATGTCAGGGAAAAATTAACAACTGCCCAGAAGTTGGCGGGTCACACAAACTGATTTCCCTTGTTCTACATTGGTAACAAGAGTCAAACCTTTCTGGTGACATAGTGTCCGAGATTCCTGTTTCGTTCTCAGAAGATCGACCAGATGTTTCCCTGTTCCCTAGAAGTCCAGACACGTGGCTCCCAATAGAAAGACTCCAGAATGCTCCTATGGACTTGTAAACCAACAGCCTGGTGCCCCCCAAAATACCTTCTATACTTGATGCCACATCTAAGCCCAAAGATCTAATTCAGAATAGCTGAACTTCCAGAAGTTTCTGAAGTATGAGGTAACCCTGAATCAGGGCTTATATTCTAAATACCCGACATGATTACTTGCGTCCTGGTATTTGTCGTTAGAGGATCCAGAACTTAAGTGGACATTTAGTGCCACATTTTCATTTAAACTATCGAGAGATCCAGAATATTGTGGAACATTTGGAATGACTGAATACTAATATGCACATATGAATCAGCTATGAAAAATATGGGGACGTGGATGTCCGAGTCTTGTGGGCCTTACCAAGACACCCTGGACATTTTTGGAATTGAGGCCTCGTGTAACCCACATTCATTATTCTTCCTTAGCAAGAGCCTGTGTAGTTTCCTGTATATGATAACTCTAATTCCCCAGATTCTTGCTTAGAAATCCTTATTCTTGTTGAGTCCTTAGCAAGACGCACAATAGATTTTTGACATTTAGGACTCCTTTAAAACATATTTTTATCTTTTCTTAGGAAGAGGCTGTGTGGTTTCCTGTATATTAAGACTCCCAATACCGAGACCCTGTTTCAAAACCCTGATTCTTATTTAGCCCTTAGAAAGATGCCCTGTAGAATTTTAGACTCGATGTCATGTTTAATCCAGATTCCTTGTTAGTCCTTAGGAGGAGGTTTTGAAGTTTTCTGTATATGAGGATTCCCTTTCCCAAGACTCGCGCTTCAAATCTGATACATTTTTCTCCCTTTGTAAGGCACCCTGTGGGTTTTTGGGATTTGAGGACTCATGTTACCCGGATTCCTTATTCTTCTGACGTAAGAGGCCAAGTAGTTTTCAGTAAATGAGGACTCCCATTACTCAGATTCCTGCTGAATTCTCAGGAATACCCGAGATATTTCGCAATGAGCATAGAATACCAATTGTTTGGATATCAATAGAAAGACTCCCATAAGGTATCTGGGGACCTGGAATCTAAGATTCCTGATTTCCCTTAACAAGACCTCTCTAAAATGTGGAATCTTCTAAATCCAATGGCCCCATTCCACCATGCTGACTACAATAAATGACTGTAGTTTGAGGTAACCTAAATTGAGGAATTTTGTACCAATATGCCATTTGATTCGTGGGGTACCAGATTATGGTTCTAGATGTTCATAAGTCACAAAAGAACATTTGGGCTAGATCCTCGATTACAACTATCAAGAGATAGAAATGTTCTGGGGATTTGTAACGACAGATTAAGTGTATCTACGGAGCTAGTAGCTCTGAAATATATAGGGACCCTGAAGCCCAGATTGCTAGTTAAACCTTATCAAAAGGCCCTGTAGATCTGTCGAATGAGAACTCCTAGAATCAATTTCCTTTTTGTTCTCAACAAGATGTACTGATATTTACTCGTGATGTGGATCCAAAAACTCTGCATACAAATATTCAGATGCCAATAATTACCTAGGGTCGTGGGATCCTTGAATCGTGGTTACACTTAAAAGTACATAATAAATATTTGGCAACCTCAAAACTCCGGACCTGTTTCAGAATAGAAGGACAAACAGAAGTTTTAGAATTACAAGATACATCATAAGGCGATAGATACATAAAATATGGCGATAAGATGCTTTGGGTCTTGGAATTTGCCCTTTGTTGTCCGAAGGAATCCAGTGGACTTTTAGGTCCACATTCTCGGTTACAACTATCAAAAGACCAGAAGGTGGCTGAGAATCTATAATGACAGATTTTTCATATCCTAGAGGCCTGTAGCCCTAAAGAATGTGTGGAAATAGAATCCCAGATTCCACAAGAGCCCTTATAATGTGTCCATGTAGAATTCTTGGATTGGCAACAACCATAACACAGATAAATTTTGTTCCCAGAAAGACTCCCGGAAGTTACCTGGGGACATGGAAGTACAAACTCTTATATACCACTACTCATAAGCCCAAATGTTCAGAAGGGCCCTGGAATCTAAGATTGTCGGATCCCATTTAAGAATACACCCTAAATATTTGAGAACACCTAATCCTAAGTTAGGAATATCAATCTAAAATTCCAGCAGTACTTTTTGGATTAGGAGGCAAATCTGAAGTCAAAAATTACAGGAAAAATGGCAAGATGATTCCTTGGGTTGTGGAATCTGGACTTACAGCCTACTGCCAAAAAAGCTGAGCAGATGGCCAGATACTCTGTTACAACTAAGAAGAGGAGCAGCAGTTTCCTGGGAATTGGTAATGACAGATTTGTGGTACCTATACAGGAATTAGTTCTGAAATGTGTGGGGACTGGGACTCCAAATTCCTGATTTGCATTGAGAAAATTCTTGTAGGCTCCTAAGTATGAGAACAACCTTAAACCAGGGAAAAATTAACAACTACCCAGAAGTTTGCTGGTCATATGCAAACTTATTTCCCTTGTTCTACACTGGTAACATGAGTCAACACTTTCTGGTGACATAATGTCCGAGATTCCAGTTTCGTTCTCAGAAGAACGACCAGATGTTTACCAGTTCCTAGAACTCCAGACACGTGGCTCCTAATAGAAAGACTCCAAAATGCTCCTATGGACTTGTAAACCAAGAAAATGCTGCCCTCATAAAATACCTTCTAATCTTGGTTCAATATCTAAACTCAAGGTCTTAATCCGAATAGCTGAACTACCAGAATTTTCTGGAGTATGAGTGAAACCTGAACTCAGGGCTTACATTCAAAATCCCCAAAATGATTACTTCTGTCCTGGAATTTGTTGTTAGAGGATCCAGAATCTAAATGGACTTTTAGTGCCATATTTTTGTTTAAACTATCAAGAGGTCCAGAATGTTGTTGAAGATTTGAATGACTGAATCTTAATATCCACATATGAATCAGCTCTGAAAAAAATGGGGACGTGGAAATCCGAGTCTTGTGGGCCTTACCAAGACGACCTGGACATTTTTGGAATTGTGGACTCGTGTAACCCAGATTTGTTATTCTTACTTAGGAAGAGCCCGAGTAGTTTCCTGTATATGAGGACTCCCATTCCCCTGATTCTTGCTTCAAAATCCTTATTCTTGTTGAGCCCTTAGCAAGACACACAGTAGATTTTTGGCATTTAGGTCTCCTTTATAACAGATTCTTTATCCTTTCTTAGGAAGAGGCTGTGTAGTTTCCTTATATGAAGACTCCCAATACTGAGACGTTGTTTTGAAACGCTGATACTATGTATCCCCTCAAGACGCCTTGTAGGTTTTTAGGATCGAGGACATGTTTAACCCAGATTCCTTGTCCGTTCTTACAAAAGGTTGTGACGTTTCCTGAATATGAGGACTCCCGTACCCCAGATATGCGCTTCAAATCCCTGATACCTTTTTCTGCCTGTAAGACAGCCTGTAGGTTTTTGGGATTTGAAGACCCGTGTTATCCAGATTCCTTATTCTTCCGTAGTAAGAGGTCATGAAGTTTCTTGTATATGAGGACGACCATTACTCTAATTCCTGCTGAATTATCAGTAATTCCCGAGATATTTCATGATAACCATAGAATTCCAGTTGTTTGGATATCAATAAAAGACTCCATAAGGATTATGGACCTGGAATCTAAGATTCCTGGTTTGCCTTAACAAGACCTTTCCAAAATGTGGAATCTTCTAAATCCAATGGCCGCATTCCACCATGCGGACTACAATAAATTTCTGTAGCTTGAGGTAACCTGAATCGAGGGATTTTGTACCAATATGCCATTTGATTCCTGGGGTACCTGATTATGGTCCTCGATATTCATAAGTCACAAAAGGATATTTGCGCCAGATATTCAATTACAACTATCAAGAGATAGAAAGTTTCTGGGGATTTGTAACGACAGATTAAGGGTATCTATGGAGCTAGTAGCTCTGTAAAATGTATGGACCCTGAAGCCCAGATTGCTGGTTAAACCTTATCAAGAGGCCCTGTAGATCTGACGAATGAGAGTTCCTAGAAGCAGATTTCCTTTTCGTTCTCAACAAGATGCCCTGATTTTCCCTCGTGATATGGAACAAAAATCTCTGTATACAAATAGGCAGATGCATAGAAATTACCTAGGATCGTGGAATCCATGAATCCTGGTTATCCTTAAAAGTACATAATAAATATTTGGAAACCTCAAAACACCACGCCCGTATCGAAATAGAAGGACAAACAGATGTTAGAAGATTACAAGATACATCTTAAGACCATAGATACATACAAATATGGCGATAAGTTTCTTTGTGTCCTGGAATCTGCCCTTTGTTGTGCCGAGAAACCCAACGGATTTGTAGGTCCACAATCTCAGTTACAACTATCAAAAGACCAGAAGGTGGTTGAGAAATTATAAAGACTGAATTATCATATCCAAGAGGCCTGTAGCACTAAAGAATGTGTGGAAATAGAATCCCAGAACCCAGATGAGCTTTTATAATGTGTCCATGTAGAATTCTTGGATTGGCGACCTCCGTGTCCCAGATTCATTTTGCTCCCAGAAAGACTCCTGGAAGTTACCTGGGAACGTGGAAGTAAAAACTCGTATTTATCAATACTCATTAGCCCAAAAGATCAGAAGGGCCCTGGAATCTAAGATTGCTGGAACGCCTTTAACAATACGTCTTAAATATTTGGGAACAATCTAAAATTCCAGCAGTCCTTTCTGGATTAGGAGGTAATCCTGAAGTCAGAATTAACATGAAAAATGGCGAGATGATTCCTTGGGTTGTGGAATCTGGCCTTACAGCCTCCTGCAAAAAAAGCCGATCAGGTGGCCTGATTCTCTGTTACAACTAAGAAGAGGAGCAGCAGGTTCCTGGGAGTTGGTAGTGAGAGATTTGTGGTACCTATACAGGAATTAGTTCTGAAATGTGTGGGGACTAAGACTCCAAATTCGTGATTAGCATTTAGAAAACTCCTGTAGACTCCTAGGAATGAGAACTACCTCAAGCCAGGGAAAAATTAACAACTGCTCAGAAGTTTGCTGGTAACATGCAAACTTATTTCCCTTGTCCCACATAGGTTACATGAGTCAAAACTTTCTGGTTTCATAGTGTCTGAGATTCCTGTTTGGTTCTCAGAAGAATGACTAGATATTTCCCCATTCCCAAGAAGTCCAGACACGTGGCTATGAATAGAAAGACTCCAGAATGTTCCTATGAACTAGTAAACCAGGAACCTGGTTCCCTCCCAAAAATACTTTCAAAATTTGGTGCAATATCTTAACCCAAGTTCCCAATTCTGAAAAGCTGTATTACCAAATGTTTCTGGTGTATGAGGTCACCCTGAGTTCTGGGCTTACATTCAAGAAACGCGAAATGATTACATGTGTCCTGGAATTTTTAGTTAGAGGATCCAGAATCTAAATGGACTTTTAGTGCCATATTTTCTTTTAAACTATCGAGAGGTCCAGAATGTTGCGGGACTTTTGAAATGACTGAATCCTAATATGCACATAGAAAACAGCTCTGAAAAATTTGCAAACGTCGAAGTCTGACTCTTGTAACCTTTACCAAGACGCCCTAGACATTTTTCGAATGGAGAACTCGTGTAACCCAGATTCAGTTTTCTTCCTTAGCAAGAGCCCGTGTAGTTTCCTGTATATGAGGACTCCCATTCCCCAGATACTTGTTTCAAAATCCTGATTCTTTTTGAGCCCTTAGCATGATACCCAGTAGATTTTTGGCATTTAGGACTCGTGTAAACCAGATTCTTTATACTTTCTTAGGAAGAGTCTGTTTAGTTTCCTGTATATGAAGACTCCCAATACCGAGATCCTGCTTTGAAACCCTGATTCTTATTTAGCCCTTAGAAAGATGCCCTGTAGGTTTTTAGGATCGAGCACTTGTGTATCCCAGATTCCTTGTTCGTCCTTAGCAAGAGGTTATGAAGTTTTCTGTAAATGAATAATCCCGTTCCCCAGATTCTTGCTTCACATCCCTGATATGTTTTTCTCCCTTAGTAAGACACCCTGTACGTTTTTGGGATTTGAGGACTAGTATTACCCAGATTCCTTATTCTTCCATAGAAAGAGGCCATGTAGTTTCCCGTATATGAGGACACCCATTACTCAAATTACTGATGAATTCTCAGTCATTCCTGAGATATTTCGTGATGAGCATAAAATTCCAGTAGTTTGGATATCAATAATAAGACTCCCATAAGGTTTTTGGGGACCTGGAATCTAAGAATCCTGGTTCTCCTTAACAAGTCATCCCTAAAATGTGGAATCTTCTAAATCCAATGTCCCAATTCCAACAGGCCAACCACAAGAAATTTGCATAGTTTGAGGGAATCTGAATCGAGGGGTTTTGTAGCAATATGCCATTTGATTCCTGAGGTACCTGATTATGGTCCTAGATGTTCATGAGACACAAAAGGATATTTGGTCCAGATCCTCGATTACAACTATCAAGAGAATAGAATGTTCCTAGGAATCTGTATCCACAGGTTAACGGTATCTATGGAGCAAGTACCTCTGAAAAATGTAGGGACCCTGAAGCCCAGATGACTGATTAAACCTTTTCAAGAAGCCTTGTAGATCTGGTGAATGGGAACTGCTAGAATCAGATTTCCTTTTCGCTCTCAACAAGATGCCCTGATTTTGCCCAGTGATGTGGATCCAAAAACTCTGTATACAAATAGCCAGATACCAAGATATTACCTAGGGTCGTGAAATCCAAGAATACTGGTTATCCTTAATAGTATGTATAAATATTTGGAAACGTCAAAACACCGGGACTGTATAGGAATAAAAGGACAATCAGAAGTTTTAGGAATACAAGATACATCTTAAGGTGATAGATACATACAAATATGGTGAAGAGATTTTTTGTGTTCTGGAATCTGCCCTTTGCAGTCCCGATGAACCCAACGGATTTGAATGTCCACATTCCCGGTTACAACTATCAAAAGACCAGAAGGTTGCTGAGAATCTATAATGACAATATTGTCATATTCAAGAGGACTGTAACCCTAAAGAATGTGTGGAAATAGAATCCCAGATTCCACATTAGCCCTTATAATGTGTCCAAGTAGAATTCTTGGATTGGCGACCCCCATAAAAATGATTCATTTTGTTCCCAGAAAGACTCTTGGAAGTTACCTGGGGACTTGGAAGTACAAACTCTTATATTCCAATACTCATAAGCCCAAAAGGTCAGAAGGGCCCTGGAATCCAAGATCGCTGGATCCCCATTAAGAATACGTTCTAAATATTTGGGAACACCTAATCCCACGTTTGGAATATCAATCTACAATTCCAGCAGTAGTTTCTAGATTAGGAGGTAAACCTGAAATCACAAATTACAAGAAAAATGGCGAGATGATTCCTTGGGTTGTGGAATCTGGCTTTAGAGCCTCCTACAGAAAAAGTCGATCAGGTGGCCAGATTCTCTATTACAAACAAGAAGAGGAGAAGCACATTCCTGGGAATCAGAAATGACAGATTTGTGGTACCTATACAGGAATTAGTTCTGAAATGTTTGGGTACTGGGACTCCAAGTTCCTGATTAGCATTTAGAGAAATTCTGTAGCCTCCTAGGTAAGAGAACTAACTTAAGCCAGGGAAAAATTAACAACTGCCCAGAAGTTTGATTTTCACATGCAAACTGATTTCCCTTGTTCCACATTGGTAACATGAGTCAAACCTTTCTGGTGATATAGTTTATGAGATTCTTGTTACGTTCTCAGAAGTATGAACAGATGTTGCCCCGTTCCCTAGAAGTCCAGACACGTGGCTCCCAATAGAAAGACTCCAGATTGCTCCTATGGACTTGTAATCCAAGACCGTGGTGTCCTCCGAAATATACCTTCTAAACTTGGTGCAACATCTAAACCCAAGGTCCTAAATCCGAATACCTGAACTACCAGAAGTTTCTGGAGTACAAGGTAACCCTAACATCAGGGCTTACATTCAAAAAACCCGAAATGATTTCTTGTGTCCTACAATTTGTGTCCTAAAATTCCTGTTTGGAATTTTAGTGCCATATTTCATTTAAAACTATCGAGAGGACCAGAATGTTGCGGGACTTTTGGAATTACTGAATCATAATATGCACATAGGAACAGCTCTGAAAATTTGGGGATGTCAAAATCTGAGTCTTTTAGGGCTTACAAAGACGCCCTGGACATTTTTGGAAATGAGGACTCGTGGAATCCAGATTGGTTATTGTTCCTTAGCTACAGCCATGTAGTTCCTGTATATGAGGACTCCCATTCCCCAGATTCTTGATTCGAAATCCTGATACTTGTTGAGCCCTTAGCAAGACGCCCAGGAGATTTTTAGCCTTTAGGACTCGTTTAAGCCAGATTCTTTATCCTTTCTTAGGAAGAGGCTGTTTAGTTTCCTGTATAAGAAGACTCCCAATACCGAGATCCGGTTTTGAAACCCTGATTCTTTTTTAGCCCTTAGAAAGATGCCCTGTGGGTTTGAAGGATCGAGTACGTGTATCCCAGATTCCTTGTTCGTCCTTAGCAAGAGGTATTGACGTTTTCTGTATATGAGGACTACCATTCCCCAGATCCGTGCTTCAAATCCCTGATACTTTTTTTTTCACTTAGTAAGACACCCTGTAGGTTTCTGGGATTTGAGGACTCGTGTTACCCAGATTCCTTATGCTTCCTTAGTAAGAGGCCATGCAGGTTCCCGTATATGAGTACCCCCATTGCTCAAATTCCTACTGAATTCTCAGTAATACCTGAGATATTTCTTGATGAGTATAGAATTGCAGTTGTTTGGATATCAAAAGGAAGACTCCCATAAGTTTTTTGGCGACCTGGAATCTAAGATTCCTGGTTTCCATTAACAAGACCTCCCTAAAATGTGGAATCTTCTAAATCCAATGTCCCAATTCCCCCAGGCAGACCAAGAAATTTCTGTAGTTTGAATAAACTTGAATCGAAGGATTTTGTACCAATATGCCATTTTATTCCTGGGGTACCTGATTATGGCCCTAGATGTTCATAAGACACAAAAGGATTGTCCTATAAGGTTATTAGAGACCTGGAATCTAAGATTCCTGGTTTCCCAAACAAGACCTCCTCAAAATGTGGAATCTTCTAAATCCAATGTCCCACTTCCACCAGGCCGTCCAGAAGACACAAGAGGATATTTGGGCCACATCCTCAATTACAACTATCAAGAGAATAGAATGTTCCTGCGGATTTGTATGGACAGATTAAGGGTATCTAAGGAGCTAGTAGCTCTGAAAAGTGTGAGGACCCTGAAGGCCAGATACCTGGTTAAACCATATAAAAAGGCCTTGTAGATCTGATGAATCAGAACTCCTTAAACTAGATTTCCTTTTATATCTCAACAAGATGCCCTGATTTTCCCTCGTGATGTGGATACAAAACTATGTACTCAAATAGGCAGATGCCCAGAAATTACTTAGGGTCGTGGAATCCATGAATCCTGTTTAACGTTAAAGTACGTAATAAATATTTGGCATCCTCAAAAAACGGGTCTGCATTCGAATAGAGGGACAAACAGAAGCTTTAGGATTAAAAGATACATCCTAAGATAATACATACATACAAATATGGCGATAAGATTCATTGGGTACTGGAATCTGCCTTTGTTTTCTGAGGAAACCAATGGACTTGTAGGTCTACATTCTCGATAACAACTATCAACAGACCAGAAGTTTGCTGAGAATATTTAATGAAAAAATTGTCATATCCAAGAGACCTGTAGTCCTAAACAATGTGTGGAAATTGATTCCCAGATTCCAGATTAGACCTTATAATGTGTCCAAGTAGAATTCTTGGATTGGCGACCATACAAGAATAATTCTGAAATGTGTGGGGACTGAGACTCCAAATTCCTGATTAGCATTTAGAAAATTCCTGTAGGCTCCAAGGTATGAGAACTACCTTAAGCCAGGGATAAATTAACAACTGCCCCGAATTTTGCTGGATACATGCAAACTGACTTCCGTTGGTCCACATTGGTACATGAGTCAAAGCTTACTGGTGACATAGTGTCCAAGATTCCTGTTTCATTCTCAGGAGAACGACCAGATTTTTCCCAGATCCCTAGAAGTCCAGACACTTGGCTTCCAATAGAAAGACTCCAGAATGCTCCTATGGACTTGTAAACCAACACCCTGGTGCC
>NW_007074758.1:0-1810 GCF_000164805.1 Carlito syrichta | reverse complement strand
CCCGAAATGATTACGTGTGTCCTGGAATTTGTCATTAGAGGATCCACAACCTAAATGGACTTTTAGTGCCATATTTTCAATTAAACTATAGAATGGTCCAGAATGTTGCGGGACATTTGGAATGACTGAATACTAATATGCACATAGGAAACTGCTCTGAAAAATATGGGGATGTCGAAGTCTGAGTCTTGTAGGCCTTATCAAGACGTCCTGGACATTTTTGGAAATGAGAACCCGTGTAACCCAGATTCATTATTCTTCCTTAGCAAGAGCCCGTGTAGTTTCCAGTATGTGAGGACTCCCATTCCCCAGATTCTTGCTTCGAAATCCTGATTCTTGTTGAGCCCTTAGCAAGACGCCCAGTAGATTTTTGGCCTTTAGGACTCGTTTAACCCAGATTCTTTACCCTTTCTTTGGAAGAGGGTGTGCAGTTTTCTGTATATGAAGACTCCCAATACCGAGATGCTGTTATGAAACCCTGATTCATATTTACCCCTTCGAAAGACGCCCTGTAGGTTTTTAGAATGGAGGACATTTGTAACCCAGATTCCTTGTTCGTCCTTAGAAAGAGGTTGTGAATTTTCCTGTATATGAAGTCTCCCTTTCCCCAGATTCGTGTTTTAAATCCCTGATATATTTTTCTCCCTTAGTAAGACACACTGTAGGTTTTTGGGATTTGAGGACTCCTGTGACCCAGATTACTTATTCTTCCGTAGTAAGAGGCCATGTAATTTCCCATATATGACTATTCCCATTACTTAAATTCCTGCTGAATTCTCAGTAAAACCCAAGATATTTCGTGACGAGCATAGAATTCCAGTTGCTTGGATATCAACAGAAAGACTCCCATAAGGTTTTTGGCGACCTGGAATCAAAGATCCCTGGTTTCCCTTAACAAGAACTCCCTAATATGTGGAATTTCTAAATTCAATGTCCCGATTCCACCAGGCAGCCCCCAATAAATTTCTGTAGTTTGAGGAAACCTGAATCGAGGGATTTTGCAACAATATGCCATTTTATTACTGGGGTACTGGATTATGGCCCTAGATGTTCATAAGACAAAAAAGAATATTTGGGCCAGATCCTCGATTACAACTCTCAAAAGAATTGAATATTCCTGGGGATTTGTAACGACAGATTAAGGGTATCTACGGAGCTGGTAGCTCTGAAAAATGTAGGGTCCCTGAATACCAGATAGCTGGTTAAGCCTTATCAAGAGGCACTGCACGCCTGACGAATGAAAACTCCTAGATCCAGATTTCTTTTTCGTTCTCAACAAGATGCTCTGATTTTCCCTCGTGTTGGGGATCCAAAAACTCTCTATACAAATTGGGAGATGACCAGAAATTACCTAGGGTCGTGGAATCCATGAATCCTGGTTACCCTTAAAAGTATGTAATAAATATTTATGAACCTCAAAACACTTGCCCCGTATTGGAATAGAAGGGCAAACAGAAGTTTTAGGATTGCAAGATACATCTTAAGGTGATAGATACATACAAATATGGCAATAAGATCTTTGTGTCCTGGAATGTGCCCTTTGTTGTCCGGATGAACCTAACAGACTTGTAGGGCCACATTCTCGGTTACAACTATGAAAAGAACAAAAGGTGGCTGCGAAAGTATAATGACAAAATTGTGATATTCTAGAGGCCTGTAGCCCTAAAGAATGTGTGAAAATAGAATCCCAGAATCCAGATTAGCCCTTATAATGTGTCCATGTAGAATACTTGGATAGGCGGCCCCCGTAAACCAGATTCATTTTGCTCCCAGAAAGACTCCCAGAAGTTACCTGGGGACGTGAAAATAA
>NW_007074757.1:11545-17368 GCF_000164805.1 Carlito syrichta | reverse complement strand
AAAAAAAAAAAAAAAAAAAAGACTGCATAGAAGGAGCCGGTGGAGGAGAGAGGCAGTCACAGTCACCACTCTGACCACACTGGCCCAGGACCCTCCTGGGAAACTCCCGAAGGTCCAGTTGGGCCACTTGGATGCACCCTGATGGGCACACATCCAGACCCAGCGGCCATCATGCTGCCTGGAGTCCCATCCAGCACTGGGCAGGGTTCCAGGAGCAGGGGGAACAGGAGATCTCAGAGGCAAAGACCCCATGTCCAGGGCCCAAGAGAAAGAGGGGTTGTTCACCGAGACACAGAGGAGAGAAGACCTTCCTACAAACACGACACCCACTCCCGCTCTATTCCACACACCCAAATGCAGAGGTTAAGGCCCAGCGCCCTGCAAGCCTCCACTGAAGGAAAGTATGGAACACAGAGAATCATTCCACCAGGAAGAAGCCGCCATCATAGAAAAGAGGCTGGGTATTCAGTGACAGCAGGGGGGTTCTTCCACAGCCTCTCTGGCTAACAGTGGAGGGTGGAGCTGAAGCCCATGGCCCCAAGACCTCCCCAGGGCAGGCTGGACCACGACCCATCAAGTCCCAGCTCTACCTCGCGGCTGGCCTCTGCCTTCTCTGGCTATGGTACTCCACTTCCGACCCCTGGTTCCCTGACAGCTCAGGCTCGGAGGGTCACCTGCCTGGACAGAAACCCGCACAGCCCATCACATCCAAAGCTGCCCGGGTGCTCTCCTCCAGCCTTCCAGCTCTTACCCGACTCGTTGGGAGAGTTCATGCCGGCTCTGGGCCTGCAGGAAGCTGGCGTTGGGGGCTGGGACGGGAGGGGATGGAGCTGCGGTGATGTCAAGAGAGACAGATGATAACAGACAGACGGACGGGACGGGAGCCCGGGGCCGCTGTGCCTCTAATGCCCATCCGAGGCCATCCTTCGGGGCGAGGCAGTCAGGCACTCAGAACGACATCCCTGGGGAGAGATGGAGCAGGGTTAGAGGCCCCCAACTCAGGAACTGAGAGTCCGAGGAGGCTTTATACCTAGGGTGGGGGTGGGGGGCATCTGTCCAGGGGCACAGAGAAATTGGTAGAGCTGGATCAGACCCTGGTTCCTTCTCTCACTAACTGGGGAGGCTTTCAGGGCCCAAGGGATAGGAAATGGCTATGGTGGCCACACCCAAGCAGATTCCTGTTCAGGCTGCGTCCACTGCCAGGTGGGGGACCTCAGAGACTCCCAAGGGTGTCTCCTGGGAGTGCCAGGGCATGGGACTAGGTGGACACCAAAGGGGAAGGGAAGGTAGGCTACTGCCCATGGCTATGGGGAGAAGCAGAGCTGACCCGGAGGCCCAGAAGGTAAGGGAGAGGCTGGCACCCCAGCCCAGCCCACTTAAGCTGGGGCTCCCAGACTCTGGAAGTGTGGGCATACTTCTGTCTTGGTCTCCTCCATTTAGCCACGGGCCAGGGCAAGAGCTCATGTTTCCAGGAATAAGAACATCAGACACCTCCATCCTAGATTCAGGGCCCGGAGGCTTTGCATGTGTTGCACAAGTTGTGCTCTGAGCAAGGAGGTCCGGCCGGGAGGTCTGACATCCAGCCATGCTCTGCCTGTCAAACCATGGCCTGGCACATTCTGAGTCCACCCAGAACAAGGGACACCTTTTTCCAGTTTGTACAAAGGGACTGAAAGGCCCAGAAGGAGCCCCGCCAAGGCCAGCAGTCATGGAGGGTGCATGGCAGGACCACGGTTCTGCCAGCCAGGCCAATGCCTTCAGCTCCCCCCCCACCCCAGCCTCACAGCTAGTCCTCCAGCCTCAGACACTAGGCAAGCACCCACCTGGGCCCATCCCTACACAGCCCACGTGCCAACCCAGACGTGATCTCATTCGCATACTTCCCAGGGAAGGCAGGTCCTGCAGTGCTCAATGAAATTGAGGCAACCGGAGCCCGTCTAAGCTCCACTCTGCTTCCCAAGCCTCCGACAGACGGATCAGCTCTGCCTCCTGGACAGCCCCACCTCCTGGCAGGATTAATTCCCAGTAAGCCTTGCATTCTATCAAGGGTTCCCAGGGCTGGGGTCCACTTGGAGAACATGAACATGTGAACATGAACACACATGTGCGCGAGTGTGCCCACACACACACACACACACACACACACACACACACACACACACATACACGGGGCACAAGGACCTGGAGGGTCATGTCCCTTGCCCTCACCCACAGGACCTGACTACAGCTAGAGACACGTGTACTCTGGCCGTGGGGCAGAGCTGAAGGGGCCCGACTGCTCCAATAGCCAGAGGTGTGGGGTAGGGGACAAAAGCCCGGCAGGGCTGGGGCCAGGCTCAGGAATGCGGCAGGTGGGGCAGCGGGAGTCCTGGCAGGGCCCGCGTGGGCAGGCGGCTCAGCCTGTGCCCACACCAGGCTGGCACCCAGCCGGGCTCACACCCTTTCCCGTGGGCTGGGGAGCACAAGTTCTGAAGTTCCCACGACTCCAGCAGCCTGAGCGGCCCGGCCCATCCCATCTCTGCAGTGAGAGGTGCTTCTGCAGCAGGCTGCTCGGAGAGGACAGTCCCAGGGTACAAAACTAGGTGAGGCTCAACCCACAGTCCCTCCCCCTCACCCACTCGCTCTCTCTGGGCCCTAAAGGGGCTGAGCCTCGCCCATGGGGGAAAAGAGAAAGAGATGGGCTCCCTGGCCTCGCAACGGGCTCAGGACTCAGTGGTGCCTGCTCCCTACCCCAGAGGGCCCAGGAGGAGTCCTGAGCTCCCATCCACCTGCAAAAGGTGTCTGCTGACACCCCCAGCAAGTCTCCCAAGCGAACAAGAGCCATCGGCCAGGCATTCCTGGAAAACAAAGCGGGGTTCAAGGCCCTATCAGGACAGGCACAGATTCTTGTCTGGGGTGGGGATCGGGAGAAGAGCAGCTTAATGTCTCAAACCTGAGCTGTTTGTCCCCGAGAAACTCTCTGATTATTGTCCCCTGAGGGTGAGGGTCTCAGTGGGCAGGCAGTCAGGGGTCAGGAGCTGTGTGGCTCCTGGATGACCCTGCCGAACCAGGGAGCAGCCCAATCCCATGATGTCACGATGTCACGCACAGGCAGCCCCCGGGCCCTTACCTGACCCTACACCAACTCTCTTCCACCCACTCCAGGGTCCAAACCCACCCCTGCCTCCAGACAGGACACCACAGCAAGGGAGAATGAGGAAGACCAGGGGCGTCTCACCCTATGAGCTCACAGTTAAGCTGCGGGCGGCAGAGCAGAAACCCTAGGGAGACACCCCCAACCCCCCATTCCTGAGCAATTCAAACTCTGGAAGAGGGTGAGAGGAGCAGGCAAGACCAGCGAGGGACACAAGGTCCAACGTCATGCCCCACAGGCCATGAATTCACAAGTTCCCTGTAAGGACCCTGTCCCTCACCTCCCTCTGAACTCCTGGGGAGTCAGGTGGCCCTGGGAGAGCCTCCCTGGAGGCCAAACTCCAGTACCACCGTACAACCCCCATCCGACACACCTGCCCAGCTAGAGGCAGGCCCGAGTCCTGGCCCAGGCCAGGGGCACTTCCCAGGGAACAGAGGAGGGGCCGAGCAGTCTGATCCAAGTCTCATGAGTCTGCGATCTCATCACTCTGCTCCCAAAACCTCACCCAAAAGCTACCAGCCCAGACACCCCATCCAGAGGCACCAGGGACTGTCATCTTGACCCCTCCGGACTGAGGCCACAGCAGACCACTTTCCTCAGCCTCCGAGAGCTCCCGCTGCCTCATGCCTCCCCCAGGCTGGGCCAGCAGAGGCCTGGGAGGACCAGAGCCATGCAGGGCAGCGGACTCAGATGTCCAGGCCCCAACCAGGGACAAGGAGAGGGCACAGGGGAGGAGAAAAGGCACAGGCTGACAAATTCATTTTTCCAATCGGCCCATTTCTGTTTGTCTGCTCAGACGCAGCTCCAGGCATCTGCACAAGCCAGATGGAGGAGGCTGCTATTTCTAGAAAAAAAAGGGGGGGGGGAAGAGGGGAGGAAGGGAGGAGGCTGAGGCAGAGGGCAGAAGACGGGATCTGTTTGCCCTAAAACCTCAGGGAGAAGGATACCCCCTCCTCAGCACTACCAGACAGGGTTTCCATTCAAGAACAGTCTGGGGCTGGGGCCGGGATGGGGTGCGGTGAGGGAGAAGAAAGGCCCAGAAAGTTTAATTAGCCAAAGTCGCTACAATAGGCCCCCTCACGGGCTGCAGCAGGTTTTCATTCATGAGCAAGCTACAGTGCTCCAAAAATGCCAAGAACCGCCCCCCTCGCTGTCTCCCCCCCCCACCGGAGTGCGTCCTCCGGCGAGCTGGCTGAGCTGATGCCTGTTCCAGACATCCCTCCTCAAAGGGATGTGAGTAGGAAGAATTAATTATTAAAGAGCAGCTGGTACTTCAGCACCGACTGCACTACCCCCAGCTCCTGAGCTGATCCCCCTCCCCCGCCACGCAGAAACACAAACGACCCCTCCACCCCCAGGTCCCCACTTCTAAACACACAGCTAAGATGCCACCCCTAGGGAAGGGAGAGGAAACCTTTGTCTCTGCAGCTACTTGGGGTGGGTGGGGCATGTGATACGGCTGCCGCTCCCCCCAAATTACACCACCCAGCCAAAGCAGGAGGCTATGCTGGGGAGAAGGGGAACTGACCTGCACCTGGGACCTGGCTCTGGCCCCTGATGTGTGCACACTCCCAGGACAGAGTGGAGACGCCGGGGGAACCCACTCTTCTAACTCAGAGAGACCCCCTTCCTGCCTTGCCAAGAAAATCCAGATCCAAGTTCAAGTGAAGAGAGGGCAAAAGAGGATTCAAGGAAAGGGGAAGGAAGAAGACCAAGGTGCCCCCAAGCTTTGTGTTTAGAGAGGGAGAGAAAGGGGGGAAGACTGGAGAAAGAAGCAGGCAGCCCCCAACACGGCTCACACACCACCCATGCCCAGCCCAGCCCAGCCCAGCCCAGCCTCTCGGCAGCCGGCACAGGCTCAGGGGCCCTGGCGCCAGGACTAGGGGGCCTGAAGACCCTACCTGCCTACATATTTTGAACCTAAGAGGAGGCCGAGGCAGGAGTCGAACCCTGCGAGGCAGTCTGGTCAGGGGTCACTCTGACCAAGACGCTTGGGTCTTCCCTTCCCCTGCCTCCTTTTGTTCCCAAGATCTGGCTCCATCCTCTCCTCCCAGGGAACCCAACCACTGCCACCACCCCCCCTCCCCCAAGCTCCAAAGCTAATTCCAGGTCCCAGAAGCGCGGTGGTCACTGAGAGTTGTCGGTTGCTCCTGCACCCCCTTTCTAAGAGCAACTGCAGCTGCTACCTCTTTAGGGACACACCTCATCTCGGAAGGCCAAAGGCAGGGTAACCGGTGGTCACCTCCTCATCGGAGTGAAACACCCCACCTCCCCACTCTGCCCGCCCCCCAGGCTCCCAGATTAATTACCTATCACCCAGCCAGGTCTCAGCTGCCCCAGGGCCCCAGGGAACGGTGGGGTAGGGAAGCTGACTCCCCCAAGTTCACAAGGCGCTGGCAGTGCCCCCACCTCTACGAGATGCAGACCCGGGATGAAAACCGGGGGGCGTCCACCCCGACAAGAAGGGGGTGGGGAGTTCCATTTCATCTAGCTCGCTCTCTTCCTGGCTCTCAGACAGGAGAAGAGGGTGGGAACACACGCAGTAACGCCTCCCAGGGGAGGGGGTGCAAATAATGGCAGGGACAAGTAAGGTGGGTCCCGCAGTCCCCCTCGGGAAGTCAAGGGCATCCGACCATCGGCGCGCTCCGAGCTACCGGGAGCGGCGCGGCGGGCGGGCAGCGCCCCTCACT
>NW_007074757.1:8421-10860 GCF_000164805.1 Carlito syrichta | reverse complement strand
CGAGCTTCCCGGACTTCCTTTTCGAGGCGCGGACGGTGCCCTCGTCGCCGGCTTCAGAGGCTCCCGACACGCCCTCCCGTGGTAGGGGAGGGAACTGGGGACGGGTGCCCGGGGGCTGGGGGCGGGGAGGCCGCCGAAGCCCCTGCCGCGGGGGGCCAGGCTCGGGCTGGGTTCGGCCGGGTCTCGAACCCCGACTCGGACCGCACACGCTGCACCCGTGCCGGGCCAAGAAGGCCCCGAGAAAGGCCAGGACGTGTTTGTAACAGTCCCAGGCCTGCAAAGGACGGTCCAGGAGCCGGAAAGACTCCTAGTCCCTGACTTGAGTGCCATCCTCTCTCGACTCCCCTTGGGACACCGTGTGAGCCCGTCCAGCAATGCCACTAACGAAATGTATTCTAAGGAGTACACATTGTTGTATTCAAATCGAGCATACAAGGAAAGTGATGGTTTACAATGATGTGGAAACAAGCTAAGTAGCCATCCACAGGAAATTGGCAAGTGAACTGAGGCCAGCCGTTCAGCGAAATACCATCCAGGCACTAAAAATTATATACATATCCACTGACCTGGAAAGATGCCCATGACACAGTGTTTTCTTGAAAATCAGGAATCAAACCAGCATTACCGAATCACTCTGTTCTTATAAACAATAGCAAACGCGATTCACATGTCTGAGTACATAGGTTTAAGAGACTGGAGTGGGCCGGGCCTGTAGTTCCAGCTACTCCCGAGGGTGAGGCAGGAGGATGGCTTGAGCCCAGGAGTCCAGCCTGGGCAACATAGTAAAATCCTGTGTCTAAAAAAGTGTAGAAGAATATATGGCAAGATGCCCGTCTTTAGGTTCCTGGCTTTTTCTATATATCGGAGATTTTGCCACAATCACGTATTAGAGAAAATAAATGTTTCTGGGATAAATGATAAAGGCCAGGCACAGTGGCTCATGCCTGTAATCACAGCACTTTGGGAGGCCAAGGTGAAGGGATTGTCTGAGCCTACTGGTTCGAGAACAGCCTGGGCACCTTGGTGAGACCTCATCTCTACAGTCAGTCAAAACATTAACAAGGCATGGTATCACACGCCTGTAGTTCCCCATACTTGGAAGGCTGAGATGATGGAAGGATCACCTGAGCCCAGGAGGTTGACGCTGGTGTGGCCATGAGCATGTCACTACACGCCAGCTTGGGCGACAGAGTGGGATTCCAACTCAAAAATAATAATAAATAAAATAAAATAAAATGAGCCGGACATAGTGGCTCACATCTGTAATCCAACACTTTGGGAGGCAGTGGGGAGAAAATTGCCTGAGGTCAGGGGTTCAAGACCAGTATGGGCAAATTGGCGAGCCTTCACCTCTACAATAAATCAAAAAAAAAAAAATGTAGCAGGGCGTATTGGCATGTGCCTATAGTTCCAGCTATGTGGAAGGCTGAGGCAGAAGGATTGCCTCAGCCCAGCAGGTCGAGGCTGTGGTGGCCATGAGCATGCCACTGCACTCCAGTCTGGGTGACAGAGTGAGAGTCCAACTCAATAAATAAATAAATAAATAAAAATTAGCCAGGATGTGGCGGCACGTGCCTCTAGTTCCAGTTATTTGGAAAGCTGAGGGGGAAGGATCGCCTGAGCCCAGCAGGTCGAGGCTGCAGTGGCAATGAGCATGACACTGTACTCCAGCCTAGGTGACAGAGTGAGACGCTGACTCAAAAAAAAAAAAAATAAGGCCAGTGTGGTGGCTCATGCCTATAATCCCACCACTTTGGGAGGCCGAGGTTAGAGGACTACCTGAGCCCATGGATTTGAGACCAGCCTGGGCAACTTGGTAAGACCTTGTCTTTACAATAAATAAAAAATTAGCCAGGCGTGGTAGCACACACCTGTAGTTCTAGCTACTTGGAAGGCTGAGGCGGGAAGATCGCCGGAGTCCATCAAGTCAATGCTGGGGTGGCCGTGAACATGCCACTGCACTCCAACCTAGGACACAGAGGGAGAATCCAACTCAAAAAAATAAAAAATAGGCCGGACGGGCTCGGTGGCTCAGCCTATAATCCCACCCCTTTGGGAGGCTGAGGTGAGTGGATTGCCTGAGCCTGCAGGTTCGAGACCCACCTGGGCAGCGAGACCTCATCTCTATAATAAATCAAGAAATCAGCCAGGCGTGGTAGCACATGCCTGTAATTCCGGCTACTCGGAAGGCTGAGGCAGAAGGATCACCGGACCCCAGCAGGTCGAGGCTCAGCCTATAATCCCAGCACTTCGGGAGGCCGAGGCGAGTGAATTCCCTGAGCCCGTGGGTTTGAGACCGGCCCGGGCAACTTGGCGAGAGCTCATCTCTACAATAAAATAAAAAATTAGCCAGAGCTGGGCTCAGTGGCTCAGCCTGTAATCCCGCGCCTTTGGGAGGCTGAGGTGAGTGGATTGCCTGAGCCCGCGGGTTCGAGACCC
>NW_007074757.1:7104-8401 GCF_000164805.1 Carlito syrichta | reverse complement strand
GAGACTCCAACTCAAAAAAAAAAAAAAATTAGCCAGGCGTGGTAGCACGCACCTGAAGTTCCGGCTACTTGGAAGGCTGAGGCAGAAGATCACCGGACCCAGCAGGTCGATGCTGGGGTGGCCGTGAGTGTGCCATTGTACTCCAGTCTGGGCAAAGGAGTGAGACTCCAACTCAATAATCATCATCATAATAATAATTAATAAAAATAAAATAGACTAAGTACCCCAGAGGATTTTACTGCAGCTGGTCCTCTCCTCATATCTGGGGGGAAAAAACAGACAAAACTCCATGATCTGGTCCCGCCTACCCTCCCTTCCCCCTTAACTCTCCACACTCCAGTCATATAGCTTTCCTTCATGTCCTTAAACAACGGGCTCTCCACAGGGCCTTTACACAGGCTGTCTCTTCTTTCTGGAATGCCCCCTCTCTTCTTCTGTTTGGTTGGTTAACCCCTAATCATCCACCCACTGATGGATCGGTATCACTGAAAGAGGTCTTCCTTGGTTCTTTGATTAAATCAGATCCTCTTGTTATATATGCTGTCATTGACCCTGTAACAATCTGTAACTATGTATCTATGTATGGCAGTACTGGTTCAGTGTCATAGCTTCCCCTAAGCTACAAGCTTCTTGAGCTCAGAAACCACACATCTTCCCCCAGCATGGTGTCTGTAACAAAAAAAGACTTAATGAGCCAGGGCTCATGCCTGTAATCCCAGCACTATGGGAGGCCAAGACAGGAGGATCACTTGAGCCTAGGAGACCAGCCTAGACAACATAGCAAGAACTTGTCTCAACAACAACAACAAAATTAAGCTGGGTGCAATGGCTCAAGCCTATAATTCCAGCACTTTGGGAGGTAAAGGTGAGAGGATTGCCTGAGCTCAGGGGTTCAAGACCAGCCTGAGCAACATGGCAAGAACTCATTTCTTTTTTTTTTTCGGAGTTGGAGTCTCACTCTGTCCCAGACTGGAGTGCAGTGGCCGCTCCCGGCCACCGCAGCCTCGACCTGCTGGGCTCTGGCGATCCTCCCGCCTCAGCCTTCCGAGTATCCTGAATTACAGGCACGCGCTACCACGCCCAGCTGATTTTTTGATTTATTGTAGAGATGAGGTCTCGCTGCCCAGGCGGGTCACGAACCCATGCCCAGCTAATTTTTGGATTGATTATTATTTTTTTGTTTTTGTTTTTGTTTTTTTTTTTAATTGGAGTCTCACTCTGTCGCCCAGACTGGAGTGCAGTGGCCGCTCCCGGCCACCGCAGCCTCGACCTGCTGGGCTCCAGCGATCCTTCCGCC
>NW_007074757.1:4223-6089 GCF_000164805.1 Carlito syrichta | reverse complement strand
CCAAGTTGCCCAGGTGGGTCTCGAACCCACGGGCTCAGGCAATCCACTTGCCTCAGCCTCCCAAAGTGCTGGGATACAGGCTGAGCCACCAAGCCCGGCTGATCATCTGTCTTTTTGCCTTTCTGGCACCTTGCACATCACCTTGCACATAGTAGGTACTAAATAAAGGTTTGGGGATGCTGGAAGATTCCAGAATCTCCTCCCTCAGAATGTGGGAAGAGATCTCCCCATCTGGTATGCCAGATGATGTCTATGACCACCACATGGCTCACCTTGGCTCCGTCTTTCCCATGCCACAGATGAGGCTCAGTGGTGGCCCTGATTTCCAGAGTTCATACAAGCAAGAACTGGGCTTTGGACCCGGGGCTCTCTGTTCTTCAAACACAAGGAGCAGGGGCTGGTAAAGCTGGGCTCCCAAGCCCAGAATTCTAGCCTTTTTCTCTGGCAGCCTCTCAGATGACCGACTCTGTTCCCAGCAGCCAGATGTCTCAGACGGTATGCGAACTTACCATATGGGGCCCACATAATCCTTAGGTGAGTGAAGCTGAATAACAGCATCCATTCGACATGTTTTTTGAGTACCTGCAATAGACCTGAGGATATAGAGATGATGATTCTGCCTTTATGGAGTTCCAAGTTCCTTACAGAACGAATTGTCTCTTGTTATGAGTCCCTAGGGTAGGAAGAGATCCTTGCCAGGTCCATTCACCATGGAAACAGAGGTCAAAGGGTGTGTCCTTTTTGTTTTGTTTTGTTTTTGCTTTTGTTTTTTTGAGTTGGAGTCTCGCTCAGTCGCCCAGACTGGAGTGCAGTGGCCGCTCCTGGCCACCGCAGCCTCGATCTGCTGGGCTCCAGCGATCCTTCCACCTCAGCCTTCCAAGTAGCTGGAACTACAGGTGCGCGCTACCACGCCCGGCTAATTTTTTGATTTATTGTAGAGATGAGGTCTTGCCAAGTTGTCCGGGCGGGTCTCGAACCCGCGGGCTCAGGCAATCGACTCACCTCAGCCTCCCAAAGGCGCGGGATTACAGGCTGAGCCACCCAGCCCGGCTGAGGGTGTGTCCTTAAGTGCCACCTCAATTTCCCAGTCTGGAGTGGGACTGCAGGTGGGGTCCACGGGGGTTGGGGGGTGGGGGAACTTCTGGCCCTGGAGACCCAAGGGGAATTTGGCCGCCTGGTAGAAGGAAATAGCTCTCAGGGGACAGCCAGATGTTTAACCTGCAGCCTGACAGATAGTAGCATAGCTGGATTTAGGAAGGGATTGGGAGAGGAAACAGGAGAGCTGGTCACATCTGGAATCAGGAGAAATGTCCTGGCCAGTACTTGGGAGGGAGACAGAGCCCTGGGCCCTGCTTAGTGACTGACAGCGGCACCGCCCTCCCCACTTCCCCTCCCTCGCACAGGCTGTGCCCTCCAAGGTTAGCAACGTCTGGGGAACAGACAGGGTATGCGATTCAGATGTGCCCTCCCTTCCAAGCTCTCACCCAGCATCTCTCCCTGGTGGAAATTTCCAGATCCATGGCAAGGGCTCCAGAGGCTCTAGGGAGGCTCTGGCTAGAATGTTCTAGCCTACACTTCTAGCCCTTGGTGGGGCCATACTGAAATGGCTCTACTTGCCTCCAAAGAGTGGCTGGGGTGAAAATAACCCATTTCTGTCTAAATATAGCCTTGGCCGGGAGTGGTGGCTCACCCCTCTAATCCCAGCAATTTGGGAGGTGGAGGCAAGAGGATTGCCTGAGCTCAGGGGTTTGAGACCAGTCTGGGCAACATGGCAAGACCTCGTCTCTACAATAAATCAAAAAATTAGCCAGGCATGGTGGTGCACACCTGCAGTTCCAGCTACTTGGAAGGCTGAGGTGGAAGGAT
>NW_007074757.1:0-3731 GCF_000164805.1 Carlito syrichta | reverse complement strand
CTGGGCTCAGGCGATCCTTCCACCTCAGCCTTCCAAGTAGCTGGAACTACAGGCGAGTGCCCATGCCTGGGTAGTTTTTTGATTTATTGTAGAGATGCGGTCTCTCCAAGTTGCCTAGGCTGGTCTTGAACCCGTGGGCTCAGGCAATCCACTTGCCTCAGCTTCCCAAAGTGCTGGGATCATAGGCTGAGCCACCACGACATGCTGAACCTGCATTCTTTAAAGCTTTTGTCAACTACCAAGGACTCCTTGTACACAAAGGCACCTTGTAATCATTGCATTTAGCAAGAATTGACTGAGTATATTGAGATGTTATGAGGCCAGCCCAATGCCAGGTGTTGTGAGGACTGCAGAGACAAAAACAAAAAGAAAGAAGACAGGCCCCCCAGAGTGAAGAAACCTGGGTCCTCAGACAGGGCCACCTCTATCCCTGGATGCCTTGCAGCAGGGTGAGTCATCCCCTCAGGGCCTTGGTCTCCCTATCTGGGAAGCAGGACCTGGTCTGTGCTCTCTGAAGTCCCTTTCAGTTCTGACACTCTGCGAGTCCTGAGTTAGACGTGGTGGCAGATATGACAATACCCTGGGCATCAAGTGGGCTGGACCTTCATTTCTTCAGGTGCAGAAGGCCCAGTCCTGCCCTTGGGCTGTTTACAGTGAGCTCTGAAGCTATCAAAGAATTTATTTCTGGGCAAACAACCCATGTGCACCAGGCACAAAGCAAGGGTAAGGTCACTGAGGACTGAGTTACGCAGAGTGTAATGAAAACTCTCCTTAGGACAGGGTTTGGCCCAGGGCTCCGTGTGTGACCTATACAAGCCCCTTCCTCTCTCCGGGCCCCATCTCTTTTTTTCTTTTCTTTCTTTTTTTCTCTCCCTCCCTCCCTCCCTCCCTCTTTCTCTCTTTCTTTTTCTGTTGCCCAGGCTGGAATGCAGTGGCACAATCACAGCACACTGCAGTCCTGACCTCCTGGCCTCAGGCGATCCTTCTGTCTCAGCCTCCTGAGTACCTGGGAGTACAGGCAGGTACCACCGCGCCTGGCTAATTTTTAAAATTTTTTGTAGAGATGAGGTCTTGCTGGGTTGCCCTGGCTGGTCTTGAACTTCTGGGCTTAAGCATTCCTCCTGCCTCAGCTTTCCAAAGTGCTGGGATTACAGGTGTGAGCCACCACACCCAGCCCCCCTTTTTCTCTGTTTGTCTGATGAAAGGGTTGGACTAAATGTCCTTCCTTCCAGCTGGAGACATTTCTGGATGGTTCAAAAGGTGAAGTTGAGAAAAGAAAAGGTGGGAAAATAGTTACTTCCTCCTTTCCGGCCCTTCCTCCCTTTCCTGGGCTTGAGGGAGAAGGAAACCAGTTTCAGGCCAGCACCCAGCACACAGTCACGCTTAACTGAGCTGTTTCAACAGACAGGGACCTTGGGTGAGCCACCACCTTTCTGTGCCTCGGTCTCCTCATCTGGAAGGGCAGGATTGGATGGATGACTTCTGAGGATTTTTCTCAATCTGCCAGCGAGTTCTGTTCCAGAGTGCAAAACAAACAAACAAACAAACAAGAAGGGCCTGGCAGGAGGTTGGGCCTCCTCACTTCTCACTGAGAGCCCTGCCTTGCCGTTTACACCTCTGACCCTTCCCAGACCTCCTTCTCGCCTCTTGCCTTTCTGGCCTAAGGACTGGGAACAAGCCATAGTCTCTACACCCAGCAATGGCCAGCCCAGAGAAAGCTGGCATCATGACTCCTAGAATAAACTGTGAATTTGTTTAAAAATAAAGACTATTCTGGGTGCAGCTGCCACTGTTTGTCATGGCGTCCGGAGAAATAAAAGATTTTATGTCTATGGCAAGAGAGAGCACAGAGCAAAGCCACCAGTCTCCCAGCCTGCAGAGCCGATACCCACCACAAGCTGCCCTTTGCAGCCAGCCCCCGGCTAGGGGCCAGCAGGTGACCTGAAGGCCTGGGACACAGTTGGGAGCCCTGGACAAGGCTTCTCCACCCAGCTCCCTCCACGGGCCTGGAATGGCCTGCAGCAGCAAGAAGAGTGGAGGCCAGGAGGATGGGAGGGAAGCCTGTCCTCTCCCACTTCCCTGCTGGGACCTGGAAGACCTGGAACCCAGAAAGGCCGGGACACTGAACACGATAGTGCAAGTGACAGTCACGTCTCACATGCCTGCAGGTTCCTCTGGCATGTCCTCTCTGTGCAGAGTGTACCCAGGGAATGTTGGGAAGGGACAGAGGATGCAAATGTCCCTGCCCTTGGGAAGCTTCCAATCCTGCAGAAGCAACATGGCCACAACAAGAGGGGTGGAGGTGCTCTCTGAGCCTCAGTTTCCCTCCTGTGATTGGAGAGGTGGACCCTGGGATTCTGGACAGTCTTCTAGGCCCTGCGGTCATGGAACAGTAGAGAACAATGCACAGTGGCCTTACAGCCTACATGGAGAGTTACACGACTGGCTGGACACCGCGGTTCATGCCTGTAATCCCAGAACTTTGGGAGGCCCAGACAGGAGGATCACTTGAGTCCAGGAGTTCGAGACTGGCCTGGGCAATATAGCAAGACTCTGTCTCTAAGGAAATAAAAAAGGGATGGACTATCGGCACCCAAAAGCTTGCCCAGCCGGGCTCGGTGGCTCAGCCTGTAATCCCGCGCTTTGGGAGGCTGAGGTGAGTGGATTGCCTGAGCCCGTAGGTTCGAGACCCTCCTGGGCAACTTGGTGAGACCTCATCTCTACAGCAAATCAAAAAATTAGCTGGGCGTGGTAGCGCGCGCCTGTAGTTCCAGCTACTTGGAAGGCTGAGGTGGAAGGATTGCCAGAGCCCAGCAGGTCGAGGCTGCGGCCACCAATCCCGGCCTTCCTTTCTTTTTTAAATTGGAGTTTTACTCTGCTGCCCAGCCTGGAGTGCAGTGGCACGCTCATGACCACTGCAGCCTGGACCTGCTGGCTGGGCTCAGACAATCCTTCTGCTTCAGGCTTCCAAGTAGCTAGAACTACAGTCATGTGCCATCACATCCGGCTAATTTTTTTGATTTATAGTAGAGATGAGGTCTCGCCAAGTTGCCCAAGCTAGTCTGCAACCCCTGGGCTCTGGCAATCCTCTCGCCTTGGCCTCCCAAAATGCTGGGATTACAGGTGTGAGCCACCGCACCCAGCCTTGTTTCCAGTTGTTCATGGTTTTATCTATCTATCTATTTAGTTAGTTAGTTAGTTTTGAGACAGGGCTTCACTCTGTTGCTCAGGTTCAAGTTCAGTGGCAAGATCCCAACTCCTCATACCCTCGAATTCCTGGCTTTAAGCAATCCTCTCATATCGGCCTTTCAAAGTACTGGGATTACAGGCCTGGCCACCGTCATGCACATTCTTTTTATTTTTTATTTTTTTGAGTTGGAGTTTCACTCTGTCACTCAGGCTGTAGTGCAGTGGCACACTCACGGCCACCACAGCCTCGACCTGCTGGGCTCAGACAATTCTTCCACCTCAGCCTTCCAAGTAGCTGGAACTACAGGCACGCACTACACACCTGGCTAATTTTTTTATTAATTGTAGTGACAAGGTCTCGCTAAGTTGCCCAGGTTTGTCTCGATCACTGGACTCAGGTAATCCTCTCGCCTCAGCTTCCCAAAGTGCTGAGATTACAAACGAGAGCCACTGCACCTGGCCATGCACATTCTTTGTTTTGTTTTGTTTTATTTTGTTTGAGTTGGAGTCTCACTCTGTCACCCAGACTGGAGTGCAGTGGC
>NW_007074756.1:0-1674 GCF_000164805.1 Carlito syrichta | reverse complement strand
CCGCGCCTTTGGGAGGCTGAGGTGAGTGGATCGCCTGAGCCCGCGGGTTCGAGACCTGCCAGGGCAGCGAGACCTCATCTCTACGATAAATCAAAAAATGAGCCGGGTGTGGTGGCGCGTGCCTGTAATTCCGGCTACTCGAAAGGCTGAGGCAGAAGGATCGCTGGAGCCCAGCAGGTCGAGGCTGCGTGGCCGGGAGCGGCCACTGCACTCCAGTCGGGGCGACCGAGTGAGACTCCAACTCAAAAAAAAAAAAAAAAAAAGGCCAGATGGCCCAGAGACTGGCCGTTTCATGGAAATGGAAAAGAGTCTTAACTAAACCCACCCTTCTGAAGTTGATGGTTTACAAGCCTGCAGTTCCAGGAAACCATTTGTTCTTTGAAAAATCTGATTTTGCTGAGTACAACCTTGTAAGATTCCAAAGGAAGTATGTAATCGCTCAACACGACCCCCTCCCTTACCTAAACAGGGTTATGAGACCCCACTTCTCCTGTTCTGGGGGGCTCGATTCGGACGCATTAAACCCTCGGGCCGCTGGAATGGCCAGCATAATAAAGTGCCACTTCCTATAATAGTCTCAGTGTCACGATCTCTCCATTTTTCCTGCTACCTGCTACACAGTGAGCCACAGTTGTGCCCATGCTCTCCAGCCTGGGCAACAGAGCGAGACTCTGGCTCAAAAGACTCACGGTCCTTCTGGTCTTGCTTGCTTGCGTGTGATGGCAAAGCCACAGCTGCGTGTGAGAGGCTCACGTGGCGGGAAACTGAAGGCCGCTTTGGGCCACAGCCTGCAGGAACGGAACCCACCAGGAGCTGAATTCTGCCAACCACGGGAGTGAGCTTGGACCGGGGTCCTCTCCCCTTGGAGCCTTGAGACGGCCGCGGCCTGGGCTGTGACCCTGACTGCCACCTGGGTGAAGGACGACTAAGGCGGCAGAGCAAGAAGACGCAGTCACTGATCCGAGGCGCTTGCGAAACCCTTCCAGGAAAACGCTGCGTGTTCTTTGATGGGGTTCCCGGGTCTGGGAATAATTCTCCATGGCTCTACGCTCCGAGTCGTGGTTCTGTCCTCTGAGTCCTTCTCCCATTTTCTTTGTTTGGTTTTGTTTTTGAGTCAGGGTCTCACTCTGCTGCCCAGGCTGGAGTGCAGGGGCACATCCACGGCCACTGCAGCCTTGACCTGCTGGGCTCCGGTGATCCTTTCGCCTCAGCCTTCCAAGTCGTTGAAACCACAGGCGCACGCCACCACGCCCGGCTAATTTTTTGATTGATTGTAGAGACGAGGTCTTGCCAAGTTGCGCAGCTGGTCTCAAACCCCTGGGCTCAGGCAGTCCTCTCGCCTCAGCCTCCTGAAGTGCTGGGATGACAGGCATGAGCTACCGTGCCCGGCTGGATTCTAAGTACCATACAGTACACAAGTAGCTGGGACTACAGGTGCATGCCACTCTGCCCAGCTAATATATATATATTTTTTGTTTTGTTTTGTTTTGTTGTTTTTTTTTAGTTGGAGTCTCACTCTGTCACCCAAACTGGCGTGCAGTGGCCGCTCCCGGTCACCGCAGCCTCGACCTGTTGGGCTCCGGCGATCCTTCCACCTCAGCCTCCCGAGTAGCCGGAACTACAGGCGCGCACTACCATGCCCGGCTAATTTTTGATTTGTTGTAGAGATGAGGT
>NW_007074755.1:126810-128487 GCF_000164805.1 Carlito syrichta | reverse complement strand
GCGGCCGGTGGCTGGATGGGCCGGCAGGGCAGGCGGGCCGCTCCGGGCCTCGGGGAACAAAAGGGGAGGCTAGTTTGCGAACGAGAACGCGCAGGTGGAGTGCTCTGCAGAGGCCGGTCTGGAACCGAGGCCGAGGCCCAGGCCGTGGGCCGGGAAGGCTCATTTTGTTTCCCGCTGCAGAGTTTTGCCTCGCGCCCTCGCGCCGCCTGTTTCGGGGCTTGGGCTCACGACCTTTAGGCCGCAGTGACTTTTTCCTTTCTTCTCTTCGGGCTGTGGAAATCTGTCTTGCTCGAGTGCCGTCACTTCTTTAAGGCCTTCTCCTGGGGTCCGGTCACACTTTGTTTCTTGGTAATGTCCCGGGCAACTGATAGGATCCACCCGGAGGGCACCTTTCATTTCCTCCAGGTGTGTGTTAGGCTCTGCCTGGGTACACGTGGCTGGCCTGGTCACTAGGTGTTACTCTCGGCGGGGCGGGGACGAAACCTTTTTCCGTCTTTGTCTTGCTCCCTGCACTCCCTCTTCGGTTTGGCTTCGCCTTGCGTGTCTTCGAGGCCAGGCATGGCTCTTCAGCACGCTACCTATGCAGTTTTTAAAAACTTAATCTTCGTAACGACCCTGTCCTTCCATGTTCTAGATGGGGACCTCGTTTAGAGAAGTTGGGTCGTTTTCACTCTTGCTTACCCAGCAGATGAACCTGGGCAGTGTGACTCTGAACCACCAAGCCGGTGGTTCTCAAACTCCAGCGAGCTTGGGCATCCCCTGGAGGCCTGGCTTGTTAAAACAGTACTTGCCGGGCCCCACTGGAGATCCCCACACGTAGATTCCAGAGGTTTACGGAGCTGCTGAGAATTTGCTTCTGTAATAGTTCCCCAAGCACAGGCACTTTGAGAACCATTCACAACGGCGTGAAATTAGGTGAGGAAAATTTATTGTAGATGTTTGCTTTTCATTACTTGAAAATTAGGTCTTTGCTGAGCGCATTGGCTCATGCCTATAATCCCAGAAATCTGGGAAGTGGAGGCGAGAGGATTGCTTGAGCTCAGGGGTTCGAGATCAGCCTGGGCAACTTGGCTGGATCTCCTCACTACAATTTAAAAAATAAAATAAAATAAAATAAGTTAGCCGGGCGTGGTGGGGTCTGCACCTACAGTCTCAGCTACTTGGAAGGTTGAGGCTGAAGGATCTTTTGAGCCCAGCAGGCCAACCGGGTTGCAGGAGGATGCAGTAGCTGTGAGCTTGCCACTGTACTCCTGCCTGGGTGACAGAGTGAGACTCCAACTCAAAAAATAAAATGAATTAGATTCTAAAGAATAAAAAAATTCGGCCTGCTTACTTCCGATTGCTTGAAAAACTGGCGGAGACTTAAGAATTTGTTAGCTATTACTACAAAACTAAAGCTGAGTAAATCTCCAGTTAGAAAAGTGTCCATGGCCGGGCTCGGTGGCTCAGCCTGTAATCCCAGCAATTTGGGAGGTCAAGGTGAGTGGATTGCCTGAGCCCGTGGGTTCAAGACCTGCCTGGGCAACTTGGCGAGACCTCATCTCTACAATAAATAAAAAAAAAATTAGGCAGGTGTGGTAGCGCGCACCTGTAGTTCCAGCTACTTGGAAGGCTGAAGCGGAAGGATCGCCAGAGCCCAGCAGGTCGAAGCTGTGGTGGCCGGGAGTGGCCACTGCA
>NW_007074755.1:126214-126603 GCF_000164805.1 Carlito syrichta | reverse complement strand
ACTGCACTCCAGTCTGAGCGACAGAGTGAGACTCCAACTCAAAAAAAAAAAAGGAAAAGAAAAGAAAAGTGTCCATGGATTTAAGTGCAGAATAAAATTGAAACTCATAAATAATCTTGACTTTTTTGTGTGTGTGAATTGGAGTCTCACTCAGTTGCCCAGGCTGGAGGGCAGTGCCAGACTCACGGCCACCCCAGCATCGACCTGCTGGGCTCCGGCGATCCTTCTGCCTCAGCCTTCCAAGTAGCTGGGACACGCTACCAAGTGGGCCCGGCTAATTTTTTGATTTATTGAAGAGACGAGGTCTCACTAAGTTGCCCGGGCTGGTCTCGAACCCACAGGCTCAGGCAATCCACTCGCCTCGGCCTCCCAAAGTGCTGGGATGACAG
>NW_007074755.1:111767-125820 GCF_000164805.1 Carlito syrichta | reverse complement strand
ACACACACACACACACACACACACACACACACACACAAAATGTAGGCTTTGGGCCGGGCACAATGGCTCAAGCTGGTACTCCCAGCACTTTGGGAGGCTGAGGTGAGAGGATTGCCTGAGCCCATGGGTTCGAGAACAGCCTGGGCAACTTGGCGAGACCTCATCACCATAAATCAAAAAAATTAGCCGAACGTGGTGGCGTGTGCCTGTAGTTCCGGCTACTTGGAGGGCTGAGGCGGAAGGATCGTAGGAGCCCAGCAGGTCGACACTGGGGTGGCGGGTGAGCGTGCCACTGCACTCCAGCTTGGGCGATGGAGTGAGACTCAGAAAAACAAAAAAAGGTAGCCTTTGGGAGTTCTTTCTCATGGGGACAAATCTTGAGAGAGAGTTTTAGTTTTTTTGTTTTTTTTTAGAAAGCAGGATTTATTGAGAGGACAGAAAAGCTCCCACAGTGGGAGGGGATCCAAAGGGGTTGCCCTTCTATTTTTGATGATGCAGAGATAGATGTGTGTTCCACGACATAAAATATAAGACACGGTCTCACTACTCTAGTTGTTAATATCTAAAGGAACTGTAGATAAAACACTGAAAAATTACTAAACCTTTTCTGTTGCTACTGATGATCAGTCATTTGCATTGCACTCCACCTAATTCATTTCTACTGCTGTTTCAATTTTTTTTCTTTTTTTGAGTTGGAGTCTCACTCTGTCGACCAGGCTGGAGTGCAGTAGCCATTCCTGGTCACGGCAGCCTTGACCTGCTGGGCTCTGATGATCCTTCCGCCTCAGCCTTCCGAGTAGCTGGGACTACAGGCACGCGCCACCATGCCTGGCTAGTTTTTTGATTTATTGTAGAGATGAGGTCTCGCCAAGTTGCCCTGGCTGTTCTCGAACCTGTGGACTCAGGCAATTCTCTCACCCTGGCCTCCCAAAGCACTGGGATTAATAGGCGTGAGCCACTGCGCCGGCCTTGTTTCATTCTTTATTGAAAACATGCATTTTTAAGCTATATAAACAGGAGTTTTTGCAGTCCTTCATAACTGTTGTAGTATAATATGAAATTGTCTTATTGGCTTAATCAGATGCTGATTAAATCATTTTTATGTAAGTCTAAGGAAAAATGTTTTTTGAAGAGCTGCTTGAGAAGTTTCTGAGAACAGTATGTCAGTTTTTGGAAATGTGTTTTGAGGGAGTTTACCTAAATGATAAATACCTAGAATTATTAATGACAATCTACTAAACATCATTGGAAGTATTTTTGGTCAAAAGTTGTATGTATTAGTTAGAGTTAAGCTTATTCATTGATAATAACTGAAAGTAGGAGGTGTGATTAACCAATTGCTTATTATAACTGTGGAGCTGACATATCTTTTAATCAGGATTTAAAATGACAGCATAGCAATACAACAAAGAAACATGCTTAACAGACGTGTGCCTGAGGGAATCAAAGTAAGCAGTGTTTTAGGGGGGTTGTGTGTGCAGTGTAAAAACCATGCAGATAAATCTTCGGAAGTGGTGAAGGTGTTGTGATAGTTTTTTTTTTTGAGTCGGAGTCTCACTCCGTGGCCCAGACTGGAGTGCAGGGGCCGCTCCCGGCCATCGCAGCCTCGACCTGCTGGGCTCCGGCGATCCTTTGGCCTCAGCCTTCTGAGTAGCTGGAACTGCAGGCGTGCGCTACCACGCCCGGCTAATTTTTTTATTTATTGTAGAGATGAGATCTCGCCAAGTTGCCCAGGCGGGTCTCAAACCCATGGGCTCAGGCAATCCACTCACCTCGGCCTCCCAAAGCGCGGGATTCCAGGCTGAGCCACCGAGCCCGGCTTGATAGTTTTCATTTTCCGTTGTTTCCTCCTCTGTCCTGTGTTTCTTCTGGCCTTTCCTGGAACTTTCACCACTGCAGTTTTCTTACTTGTTTTTTCTTTTTTTCCTCTTTGTTCCTATAATTCTTGTATTCGTATTGCGTGCTTGCTTCTGGCTCTACTTCTCTGTTTTTTACTAAACACTTTGGCCTAGTGAGAAAGTTAGGGCAAGTTTCTTATAGCCAAGGATAGTCAGAGTGGTTAGCGGATTGGCTCATTGATCTTTGGTTGTAACTTGATGAAAAGCTATATAGGATTTTAAAAGAGTTTACTTTAAACGTACTTAAAAGAGTGGGAAAACAAATTTGTAGTGGGGGCATTCATTGTGAGGTTTTTTTTTTTTTTGAGTTGGAGTCTCATTTTGTCACCCAGGCTAGAGTGCAGTGGCATGGTCACAGCTACCGCAGCCTCTACCTGCAGGGCTCAGGCTATCCTTCTACCTCAGCCTTTTAAGTAACTAGGACTACAGGCACACACCACCATGCCCGACCAATTTTTAAAAATTTTATTGTAACAATGTGGTCTAGCCATCTTTCCCAGGCTGGTCTTGAACTCCTGACCTCACGTAATCCTCTCACTTCAGCCTCGAAAGGTGCTGGGATTACAGGCGTGAGCCACTGCATCTGGTTGAAATAATTTTTTTTTTTTGAGATGGAGTCTCACTCTTGTCGCCTAGGCTGGAGTGCAGTAGCACACTCATAGCCACCGCAACATCAACCTGCTGGACTCAGGCGGTCCTTCCGCCTCAGCTTTCCAAGTAGCTAGAACTACAGATGCACACCACCACTCCCGGGTAGTTTTTGTGATTTATTATAGAGACAAGATCTCACCAAGTTGTTCAGGCTGGTCTCGCACCCCCGGGCTCAGGCAGTCCTCTCACCTCAGCCCCCAAAGTGCTGGGATTACAGGCTGAGCCACCGTGCCTGGCCGAAATAATTTTTAAAAGAATTATTGCATTTGATTATGTGATGGTATAATTGGATACTTAGGGTATCTAGTTCAAATGAGTCTGGTTAGTAGACAGATCCTATGAATTAAATCATGTCTACTTTACAAGTAGTGTACTTAAAATTGAAAAACAGCTTTCTGGACCTGGTTGCTCAACATGTATGCTCACTCCTCTTCCTATCCTTTTTTTGGAGTCAGAGTTTCATTCTTGCCCAGGCTGGAGTATAATGGCACACTCACGGCCACTGCAGCCTCAGCCTGCTGGTTTCGGGGAATCCTTCCACCTCAGGCTTTCAAGTAGCTGGAACTACAGGCTTGTGTCACCAAGCCCGGCTAATTAAAAAAAAAAATTATTATAGAGAAGAGGTCTTGTCAAGTTGCCCAGGCTGGTCTCAAACCCTGGGCTCAAGGCAATCCTCTCACCTCTGCCTCCCCAGGTGCTGGGATTACAGGCATGAGCCACCACACCCAGCTCACTTATTCCTATCTTAAGCTACCATAAATTTTAGAGATAGTGCCTTTCCCCCCCCCACTTGAGATGTTGCTATATTTGAAATAGGAACTAGAGTAAAAGAGTTAAGGGATAATTGAAATTTATTTGCCTTTGAAGGACAATTAAAGTAGCTAAGAGGGCCTGGCAAGGTGGCTCACACCTATAACCACAGCACTTTGGAAGGCTGAGGTGAGAGGATTGCCTGATCCCAGGGGTTCAAGACCAGCCTGGGCAAGTTGTGAGACCTCATCTCTACAATAAATCAAGAAAAATTAGCCAGACATGATGGCATATGCCTGTAGTTCCAGCTACTTGAAAGACTGAGGCGGAAGGATTGCCTGAGCCCAGCAGGTCCAGGCTGCGGTGGCCATGAACATACCACTGCACTCCAGCCTGTGTGGCAGAGTGAGACTCCAACTGGGAAAGAAAAAAAAAAAGGAGCTAAGAAAAGCTAGCTGTCTTACCTGTGGCCAGGCCCCACCTAAATGTTAAATTCACTAAAAAGAAACAAATTAAAGTCAAATGTTTTTACTAGAAATTGACTGTTTTACTGATGAAACTTGAGAAAAACTTTGCCTTATATATTGTTCATTATAAATAATTTGTTATATCTAGATATAGAGCTCTTACTGTTGTCTATAACATGAATATGAAGAGTGTTTTGTCTAGATTGAGTTTTCAGACCAAAATTGTGTTCAAGAAAATAAACAAGGGTTTGGAACTGCACTAAAATTAATAACTGGCGTTGACCTTGAACTTTAATACACTTAAATTGCATTGTCTCATTTTGAAATAATAATTTGATATAGGAGAATGATGGCATATATTATTTCCATGAGAAAGGGACAGAGAAATGGACCCTACAGGATTCATTAGCTTTGCTTTTTTCTCCTGCCTTCCTTCCCTCCCCCCTGTTTTTCTTCCTTCTTTCCTTTTTTTGGCCATTCTAAGTGATTTTTTTCCCCTTTGAGTCAGGATCTCACTCTGTCATTCAGGCTGGAGTACAACAGCACTCTCACGACTCACTGCAGCCTCGATCAACCTCCTGGGCTCAGGCTATCTCCTTCCACCTCAGCCTCTGGAGTAGTTGGGACTATAGGTGCATGTCACTACTCCTGGCTAATGTTTTGATTTTTTTTGTAAAGATGAAGTCTCATCATGTTGCCCAGGCTGGTCTCGAACTCCTGGGATCAAGCAGTCCTCCCAAAATGCTAGGATTACAGACATAATCCACTAAGCATTTTAAGTGTACAATTCAGTGGCATTAATTACATTCATAGTGTTGTACAACCCTCACCCATATTTATAAAACTCTTTCATCACTCCAAGCAGAAACTTGCTGTACCTGGTATTTATTTATTTTTATTTTTATTTTTTGGGAAAGCAGGACTTATTGACCGGACAGAAAAGCTCCCACGGTGGGTTGCCTTCTCTGTACCTTTTTAAAAAAAAATTGGAGTCTCTCACTCTGTCACCCAGACTGGAGCGCAGTGGCATGCTTCTCACAACCACCGCAGCCTCGACCTGCTGGGCTCAGGCAATCCTTCCGCCTCAGTCTTCCAAGTAGCTGGAACCACAGGCATGTGCCACCATGCCCAGCTAATTTTTTTATTTATTGTAGAGATGAGAGCTTGTCAACTTGCCCAGGTTGATCTTGAACCCACAGGCTCAGGCAATTTTCTCATCTCAGCCTCCCAAAGTGCTGTAATTATAGGCATGAGCCACTGTTCCTGGCAAAACTAACAGTTACAGTAAAGTTTTCTTTCTTTCTTTTTTTTTTTTTTTTTTTTAGTTGGACTCTCACTCTGTTGCCCAGGCTGGAGTGCAGTGGCATGCTCGTGGCCACTGCAGCCTCAACCTACTGGGCTCAGGCGATCCTTCCACCCCAGCCTTCCAAGTAGCTGGGACTACAGGCATGCGCCACCATGACCCGCTAATTTTTTAATTTATTGTAGAGGTGAGGTCTTGCCAAGCTGCCCAGGTTGATCTTGAACCTGTGGGCTCAGGCATCCCTCTCACCTTGGCCTCCCAAAGTGCTGGGATTACAGGCGTGAGCCAGCCTTCTTTGTGCCTTTTGAGCAATAATTTCTCATTCTTCCTTCCCAGAAACCTCTAACCCACTTTATGTCTGTGAGTTTGCTTATTCCATACATTTCACATAAGTGGAATCACACAGTACTTGTGTCTTTGTGTCTGGCTTATTTCACTTAGCATAAATTTTCAGGGTTCAGTTTTTCCGTGTTATATAGCAAGTATCAGAACTTCAGCCCCTTTTTAAAGCTGAATAATATTCCCTTATGTGTATATGCCATATTTTGTTTACCCATTTATCTATTGATGGCAGTTTAGATTGTTTCCACCTTCTACTATTGTGAATAATGCAGCTCTGAACACTGGTGTAAACGTTTCTTTTGAGTCTTCTTTTTTTGAGAGAGTCTCACTCTGTCACCCAGACTAGCGTGCAGTGGCACACTCATGGCCACTGCAGTCTCAACCTGCTGGGCTCAGGCGATTCTTCCTCCTCAGCCTTCCAAGTAGCCTGAACCACAGGTGTGCACCACCATGCCCAGCTAATTTTTAAATTTATTTTAGAGGCAAATTCTCGCCAAGTTGCCAGACTGGTCTTGAACCTCTGGACTCAGGTAATTCTCCCGTCTCCACCTCCCAAAGTGCTGGGATTATAGTGTGTGCCGCCACTCCCAGCAAAGTATACATACTTTGTTTCCAAGCAGTGTTTTGTTTTGACAGTTCTAATTTTTAAAATTGTTTTGCTTAGCAGTGGTAATTAAAGCAGTTAGTTGGGAATAAGCCATTTTCGATTTATCAGACTTGTATTTGGAAAGTTTATATGTAAATAAATGTCTTTTTGTTTTTTGAGTCAGAGTCTCACTCTGTCACCCAGACTGGAGTGCAGTTAGAATGCTGACGTTCATAATAGTTTTGCTCTGTTGCCTATCTTTTGTGAACAGTGCATTTTAAAAAATAAAGTTGGACTTTTTTTTTTCTTCTTTTAGTTGGAGGCTTACTCTGTCGCCCAGGCTGGAGTGCAGTGGCTACCGCAGCCTTGACCAGGTGGGCTTAGGCAATCTTCTGCCTCAGACTTCCAAGTAGCTGGAACTACAGGCCACTACAGCCACTACCCCAGGCTAATTTTCAGATTTATTGTAGAGATAGGTCTCCCTGAGTTGCTCAGGCCAGTCTTGAACTCCTAGGCTCAGGTAATCCTCTTGCCTCCACCTCCCAAAGTGCTGAGATGATTGGTGTGAACCATTGTGCCTGTCCTTACTTACACGTATTGAAAACCTGAAGCTTATATCTGTATCTTTAGTTCCACTGTTATACCCAGGGTGTTTTTTTAATCTCCCTTTCTGTTTTAAGTATGGATAATATTATTAACTGAAACATTTGTGGAGGTGGCATTGGCTTCAATAATTTTACTTCCATGATTAATTAACAAGGTACAATATTGGAAAATCGGGGCCGGATGCAGTGGCTCACGCCTGTAATCCCAGCACTTTGGGAAGGGCAAAGCGGGAGGATCGCTTGAACCCAGAAGTTCGAGACCAGTTTGGGCGACAGAGTGAGACTCCAACTCAAAAAAAAAAAAAAAGAAAAAAGAAAAAGAAACACTTAAACTTACAAAATAGTAAGTTTTCAAGAAATTTACAAGAAAAGTAAATAAAAATCCTTCATCCAGAGGCTTCCATTCAAATTTTGCCAAATGTTTCAATGATGGATGTCATTTATTGCAAGTCTTATCCAGGATCACATTTTCTTTCTTTCTTTCTTTTTTTTTATTTGAGTAGGAGTCTCACTCTGTGGGCCAGGCTGGAGTGCAGTGGCACGCTCACGGCCACCATAGCCTCGACCTGCTGGGCTCAGGTGATCCTTCCACCTCAGCCTTTCAAGCAACTGAAACCACAGGCACATGTGCCACCATGCCTGACTGATTTTTTTATTTATTGTAGAGACGAAGTCTCACCATGTTGCTCAGGCTAGAATGGAACCCTTGAGCTCAAATAATCCTTTCGCTTCTGCCTCCCTAAGTATTGGGATTATAGGTGTGAGCCACCGTGCCCAGTTTCAGGATCACACTTTTGCTCAGTTTTCTTGCTTCTCTTGTACTTCATTTTGTTTCTTTTATACTTGATTTTAGAACAGTTCCTTAGTCTTCTGACTTTTGTGCACTTGACCTTTTTTTGAAGATTACAGGGCAGTCTTTTTATAGACTGTCTCTCAACTTGAGAGTTTGTATAGTGCTTCTTTATGTTTGTAGCTCAGGTTAAGTATTTTGAGCTGGAATATCCTTGGTTTTTTTTTTTTTTGAGTTGAAGTCTCACTCTGTCTCCCAGGCTGGAGTGCAGGGGCACGCTCACGGCCACTGCAGCCTCAACCTGCAGCTCAGGCGATTCTTCTGCCTCAGCCTTCCAAGTAGCTGGAACTACAGGCACGCACTACCACAGCCGGCTAATTTTTTGATTTAGTGTACAGACAAGGTCTCGCCATGTTGCCCAGGTTGGTCTACAGCCCTTGGGCTCAGGCAGTTTTCTTGTTTTCGCCTCCAAAAGTGCTGGGATTACTGGTGTGAGCCACCATGCCCAGCCAGATGTCAACCCTTTGTAATAAACATTAAGGTACTAAGTTAATTTCTTTGGTGTTATTCAAAAGACAAACTACCTTAAACACCGTTTTATTAAAAAGTTAAAATTAAAACCACATTTTCTCTGGCCGGTGGTGGATGCTTGTAGTCCCAGCTGCTTGGGAGGCTGAGTCAGGAGCATCCTTTGAGCCTAATGGTTCAAGACCAGCCAGGGCAACATAGCGAGAGACAGTCTTTCAAAAACAAAAACCCCACACACATTTTCTATAGAAGCTACTTAGTGAACATAATTAGAACAAATGATAGTATGTTGAAAAAACTAAGACGTTTATAAATTCTGTGTTCACAGTCTGAACTGATGAAATTTAATTTGTCTGGGATTTTAGGGATGAATAAATTTCCTTTTGCAAACTAGGTTTTGGGCCGGACACAGTGGCTCAAGCCTGTAATCTGAGCACTTTTGGAGGCCGAGGCGAGAGGATTGCCTGAGCCCGCTGATTCAAGACCAGCTCAGGGATCTTGGCAAGACCTCATCTCTACAAGAAATCAGAAAACTAGCCAGGTGTGGTAGCCCGTGCCTTTAGTTCCGGCTACTTGGAAGACTGAGGTGGAAGAATCACCTGAGCCCAGCAGGTGGACCCTGGGGCGGCTGTGAGTGGGCCACTGCCCTCCGGCCTGGGCAATGGAGTCAGACGCCCCACTCAAAAACAGCCAACAACAGATTTTTTGGTCGGGTGTGGCAGCTCACACCTATAAGCTTTGGGAGGCTGAGGTGAGAGAATGGTCTGAGCCCACGGGTTTGAGACCAGCCTGGGCAACGTGAGAAGCCTTCTCCACAATAAATCAAAAAATTAGCTGGTTGTGGTGGCGCACAGCTGTCAGTGCCAGCTATCTGGAAGGATCGCCTGAGGCCAGCAGGTTGAGGCTGTGGTGGCTGGGAGTGTGCCACTGCACTCCGGTCTGGCGTCAGAGTGATACTCCAAGTCAGAAAAAGAAAGACAGATTTTTATTACTTAGTTCTTACAGGCAGAACGTGGAGGTATCAAATACCTCCATCAATTTCAGAGGTAGAACAGTTCTGGCAGTCTAAAAGATTGCCAGATATCGTATTACATGATAATCTAAACTCTATATTTTTTTGAGTTGGAGTCTCACTGTCGCCCAGGCTGACTGCAACCTCGACCTTCTGGGCTCTGGCGATCCTCCCACTTCAGCCTTCTAAGTAGCTGGAACTACAGGCGCGCGCCACCATACCTGGCTAATTTTTGATTTGTTGTAGAGATGAGGTCTCACCAAGTTGTCCAAGCTGGTCTCAAACCCATGGGCTCAGACAATTCTCTCATCTCGGCCTCCCAAAGTGCTGGGAGTATAGGTGTGAGCCACCATGCCCAAGCAATCTAAACTATTTTTGATCTAACTGAATGCTGTTTAGGATGAAGTCAGCTAATTCAACTATTAGACTCTTTTCACTTATTTTTAGGTACCATTTATGATAAAATGTGTAATGTTTTGCATGATGAATTTTTACTTTTTTTTTTTTTTTTTTTTGAGTTGGAGTCTCACTCTGTCGCCCAGACTGGAGTGCAGTAGCCGCTCCCGGTCACCGCAGCCTCGACCTGCTGGGCTCCGGCGATCCTTCCGCCTCAGCCTTCCAAGTAGCTGGAACCACAGGCACGTGCTACCATGCCCGGCTCATTTTGATTGATTGTAGAGATGAGGTCTCGCCAAGTTGCCCAGGTGGGTCTCGAACCCGCGGGCTCAGGCAATCCACTCACCTCAGCCTCCCAAAGGCGCGGGATGACAGGCTGAGCCACCGAGCCCGGCATTTGTTTCAATCTTGTTGAAACTTGTCTTTAGTGGCTCTTAGTAAAATGAATTGGTAAATTTCAGTTTTACAGTTTTACCTTTTATGCAAAAATAACCTGAGACTAGATCTCAAAGAATGAGGATAACTGGAAGATACCGGAAAACTAAGAATGAAATAGTGGATCTTAAATACTGGCTTAGGAAAAAGAGCATCCACAAGTACAGGAAAATCTCTGCATTTTTTGTGGAACGGGAGCAAAAACTTATGTTGGGATGGACATTTTTCTGGTAAAAATATTCTGTCTTTCAACTCTTAAACCTGTTAGATAATTACAGAATTGAATACTACTACCTGTCCTAAATACTGTCTTCCGTAGACAGTGTCCTAGCGGTAGTTCTTTTAGCTAATTTTGAAGGCTGTCTCAGTTTTAATCCAAGATCTGGGGTTTTGTGATTATTGTTCCAATGCAGAATATTGAGTTAGGAAAGATACTGATTTTTGCAGTCTTGAAATTTAGCTCACAATAAGTAAATGTGCAATGTAGATCTTTTTTTAATTTTTTAAAATTATTTTTCATTTTTTAAATTACACACACACACACACACACACACACACACACACACACCCATACCGGGGATACCAAAAAATGTATACACATTCACTCAAAAGATGGCGTTAAACAAATGAATGCTAGTGTCACCAGGTGACAGGTAGGACAATAGAATTGGCCTGTGCAACCATCTACCAAGTGTGACTTGTATTCATCTTATGTTATTGGTATATATTGAGTATGACAATTTATTTATTTTTTTATTTTATTTATTTATTTTTGTATTACAATTTTAATAGTTTTTTCCTTTCTTAAACATGTATATATATTTTTGGGCACCCTCTGTATTTTTTAATTTTTGTGGACCTGAGGTCTCATTATGGTGTCTAGGCTGGTCTTGAACCCTCCCTGGGCTCAAGTAATTCTCTCGCCTTGGCCTCCCAGAGTGCTGGGATTACAGGTGTGAGCCATTGTGCCCACCAGCAGTGTAGATCTTAGTTGCTTATTTCAAGTAAAAATAATGTGAAAACTTTAGCACTCTGCAGAAATTTGTGCAGAAGAAAATAATGGGCCTGGTGGCTCTAATTAGTTTAAATCCTTTTCCTCCTCGTCGAGTAGGTCTTCAGTCTTTAGGAGGTAGGTCTAAGATTTCACTTATGTAAACTGTTGTTTAAACTTAGGGCTTTCATTGTTAAAAGAGATAAGTTTGCCCGACGGTGTCTGTCATCAGTGTTTTATGACATAAGTAATGTGTTCATCTAGATAACTGGCCTGTAACCTATTCATATTATTTTCTTTGAACCAGATATTTTATTTTCATAAATTTTGATTGATGTTGATATGTAAAGTATTGTTCAGTGTCCACTGTAATCTTTGCTTTACGAATGAAAAATATATTTTTGCTTCAGGTTGTTTATGGTGAGTGGCAGTTAATTTACTGCTCAAAAATTGCCTAGTATTACAGTTGAATAACTGTGATCATTCTTGTTTTTTCCTAAAGCTGCCTTTGATTATTATTGTGTACAAGAGAGGCAATTTGGGATTTGGAGATATAAGTTGTAGTCTGCCCCCGCCTTTTTTTTGAGTTGGAGTCTCACTCTGTTGCCAAAGCTGACGTGCAGTGGCACACTTACGGCCGCTGCAGCCTCGACCTGCAGGGCTCAGGTGATGCTTCCAAGTCAGCCTTCCAAATAGCCTGTACTACAGGCATGCGCTACCACACCCGGCTCTGTAGTCCCTTGTTAAGCAATTAACTGTGTGTGTAGCCTTTGAGTTGGAGTCTTGCTCTGTTGCCCAGGCTGGGGTGCAGTGACGCATAGTTCTCAGCAGCCTGACTTTGGGCTCAAGCAGTCACCCCACCTCAGTCTCCTAGGTGACTGGGACTATAGGCGTGTGCCACCATGCCCAGCTTTGAATTTTTTCTTGATCTAAGATGGTATGTTGTACATTTGAAATGGAAAGATGCTCGTTGAAAATGATATAACGTGAAAAAAAAATAGGGCCTGGATGTAAGTTTCTTAAAAAGGTGAATGTATAGTACCTGCCCAGTATCTGATCCTTTGGGATCACTTTTTTTTTTTAATTGGAATCTCACTCTGTTGCACAGGCTCTAGAGTACAGTGACATGCTCACGGCCACCACAGTCTCTACCTGCTGGGGTCAGGTGATCTTTCCACCTTAGCCTTCCAAGTAGCTGGAGCCATAGGTGCGTGCCACCACACCCGGCCAATTTTCTGACTTACTGTCGAGATGAAGTCTTGCCAAGTTGTCCAGGCTGGTCTCAAACCCTTGGGCTCAGGCATCCTCTTGCTTCCACCTCCAAAAATGCTGGGATTACAGGCATGAGCCACCGCACCTCACAGGATCACTTGTTTTTTGAAGCAGAAATATACTGAAAGTTAAAAAGTATTTTAGAGAATGGCATATTAAAAAATACTAAGAACTTTAGTTTTCGTTAGAGTGAGAATAGTTTGTGTAACTCCTCAAGAGTTCTCTTCCTTTAACTCATTACTATAAAATACTTTCTAGTGTGTGCTGTTCGGTATAACATGCAGGATCACTAGGTTAAAGCAGAAGTGTGGTCAAATAAATTTTATGGAATTAGTTGAGGAAGTACATATCAGAAGAGTAAGGACACAGTTAAATCTAATTCCTGAAATGAATCTCCAACAAGAAACACAAGATTTTACAGAATGGTTAGAGTCTGTTTTCAGAGATTAAAGATATATCACATGTATTAAGCAATAACCAACCAGAATAAAAAATGAAACAGTAAGAGGTCAATTAAGTTATCTTTGAAAGTCATAGAAAAAAACTAAAATCAGATGCGGGGAAACAAAAGAATGACGAAAGTCAAAAAAACAGTTCAGAATGGAAGAGTTAAGGAAGTTGTAAAAATGAGAAAGAAGATATAACACACTCAGACAGCTTTTGTTTTTTGTTTTTTGATGTGCTTGTATAATCACAATACTTAAGGCTGGGCACCATGACTCATACCTATAATCCTAGCACTTTGGGCGACTGAGAGGAGGTGAGAGGATTGCCTAAGCCCATGGGTTCGAAACCTGCATGGGCAACTTGGCGAGACCTCACCTCTACAATAACTAAAAAAAAAAATTAACCGGGTGTGGTGGCACTAGCCTGTAGTTCCAGCTACTTGGAAGGATTGCTTGAGCCCAGCAGGTCGAGGCTGTGACTAAAAAATAAATAAATAAATAAATAAAAAAAAAACCACAGTACTTCATAGCCATGTAATCTTGTTCTGACTAGCCTTAGTAATCACGCTTGGGGTATTCTCGTTACACAAATGCCCAGATCTTTTGTGCAAAAACTAATGGGAAGATATGATAGTCTTTTGCCTTTGGGATCATAGTAGAGGAATGTGGTAAGCATGAAGATGCCTTTGGCTGTCATGTCTATCTTAGGGATGAGATTCTTCTGCTCAAGGAGAGAGAACTCTAGTGATATATTTTGTGTTTTTGGATCTAGCTGTATACGGAGTCAGTACAACCTTTAGACTTAAATGAAGCAGTGCAAATTAATTTTTTTACTTGATTTTGTTTGAATTGGGAATTTGTAACCTCGCAATCTGGGATAGTTATGACTAATTCATAAATTGTTCTTGAGAATAAAGAATTTGTAATCCCAGCACTTTGGGACGCTGAAGCGAGTGGATTGCCTGAGCCCGCAGGTTCGTGACCAGCCCGGACAACTTGGCCAGAGACCTCAACCTTACAGTAAATAAAAAAATTAGCTGGGTGTGGTAGTGTGCGCCCGTAGTTCCGGCTACTTGGGAGGATGAGGCGGAAGGATCGTTGGAGCCCAGCAGGTTGACGCTGGGGTGGCTGTGAGCGTGTCATTGCACTCCAGCCTGGGAGACAACTCAGCAACAACAAAAAGAACATTGTTTTAAGGTATCATGTTTTCAGAGTTGATGAGGCTAGCCTTCTTTACTGAAAACAAGTAAGAATGTTCTATTATTGTAAAAACGTATATAAAAATACCAAAACGTTGATAGAATACGAATTTTGAAAGGCTGATAGGAAATGGGTAATATTAAAGGGAAAACAGGAACTTGGATTACAGAAATGGGAATTGTTTTTGCCTTAGGGCAGAACTTCACAACATAAACTTGAGTTTTGAAAGTTTTTGTGGGGTCAGAGACTCAAAAATCAAAGCCCAGAGCCTGCACAAAATCAGTGGGTCATCTTCACCTCAGTAAGATGAGACCTCGAAGGGAATAAAGGTGTGAGAATTAAGCTTGTCTGTATTCTTTTTTTTTTTTTTTTTTTTTTTTG
>NW_007074755.1:104161-111747 GCF_000164805.1 Carlito syrichta | reverse complement strand
GGCTGCTCCCGGCCACTGCAGCCTTGACCTGCTGGGCTCCGGCGATCCTTGTGCCTCAGCCTTCCAAGGAGCTGCAACTACAGGCGCACGCTACCATGCCCGGCTGATTTTTGACTTATTGTAGAGATGAGGTCTCGCCAAGTTGCCCAGGCGGGTCTCGAACCCCCAGGCTCAGGCCATCCACTCACCCCGGCCTCCCGCGGTGCTGGGATTGCAGGCTGAGCCACTGAGCCCAACTAGTCTGTGTTCTTATTTGTGGTCCAGATTAACGTCTGCTGGGTGCTTCAGGGAACCTGAAGTCTTGTAATTGGATTATGGTGGCTCCAGACAGGTATCGTTTGTCCCTGAGCCCTGGAGGAAGCTGCTTTCGTCCTAAGCTTCAAATTACAAATAATTTTTTAAATGTAAAATGACCAGCTCACCAAGGTAGTTAGCCATATGAGTGAATAAGTACCATGAATAAGAACCACCAGAAACAACAGAATAGACCTACAGATACTCGAGATTTTGAAATTATCAGAGACTATAAAATAGCCACCTCTATTATGTTTAAAGAAATATGACAAGCTTGAAAGTCTTTAGGGAGTAGGAAACTACAAAATATGACATAGCAGTAAATAGAAATCTAATAAATGACAATTATAGCAACATTTAAAACCTGATGTACAGTTTTAACAACAGAGTAAGCATAGATGAAAAAGAATTAGTGAAGTGGAAGTTAAGCCAGAAGAAATAATAACTCAATTCAGAGAGGAAAGAGTGAAGAAAGAAGGTAAGAGACGTCAGGGATAATGTGAGGATTAACGTCCATTAATTGAGTCCCAGTAGGGTAGGAGATGGGGAATAGGCATGATGTGAAGGTACAGTAGCTGAGGATTTTCCAGAATTGAAGTATACCAATTCATAGGAAGCTCAGTGAGTGACAAACATTGAATAAAAGGAATGCACACCCAGATATATGGTGAAACTGTAGAAAACCAAAGACAAAGAAAACATTTTAAAAATAGGAGTGGGGGCTGGGAGTGGTGGCTCATGCCTATAATTCCAGCATTTTGGGAGACTGAGGTGAGAGGATTGCCTGAGGCCACAGGTTCAAGACCAGCCTCCGAGACCTCATCTCTACAATAAACAACAAAATTAGCCGGGTGTGGTGGTATGTGTCTGTTGTTCCACCTACTTGGAAGGCTGAGGCAGAAGAATCACCTGAGCCCAGCAGGTTGAGGCTGTGGTGGCTGTGAGCGTGCCACTGCACTCCAGCCTGGGCAGCACAGTGAGACTCCAACTTAAAAAAAAAAAAATAGGCCGGGCTCGGTGGCTCAACCTGTAATCTCACGCTTTGGGAGGCCGAGGTGAGTGGATTGCCTGAACCCGCGGGTTCGAGATCCGCCTGGGCAACTTGGCGAGACCTCATGTCTACAGTAAATAAAAAAATCAGCCGTGCGTGGTAGTGCATGCCTGTAGTTTCAGCTACTTGGAAGGCTGAGGCGGAAGGATCGCCGGAGCCCAGCAGGTGGAGGCTGAGGTGGTTGGGAGCGGCCACTGCACTCCAGTCTGGGCGTCAGAATGAGACTTCAACTCAAAAAAAAAAAATAGAAGTGGGGATGGACATTACCTCAAAAGAGACTGTAGATGACTTCACAGTAGCAACAATGGATGCCAAAATATAATGAGACCAAAAGATAATGAAATAACCTCAGTGTACTGGGGAGAAAAAACAGTTGTCCACCTAGATTTCTATTCCAGTAAAAACAGCTTTAGAAAAAAAGAATTTTTAGCAAACAAAACCAGTTTGTCACCAGAAGGAAATTCTAAAGGATTAATTGCAAGCAGAAGGAAAGTAGGAGGTAAAGGAAAGAACGAGCAAAGAATGTCATAAATATGTGGTTAAATCTAAAGGATACTTAAGTTCTTTGAAGCAAAAATAATATTTTAATGTTACATTAAAAATATAGAATTAGGCCAGATGTAGTGGTTCAGGCCTGTCATCCCAGCACTTTGGGAGGTCGAGGCAAGAAAATCACTTGAGCCAAAGAGTTCGAGACCAGCCTAGGCAACCTTTTCTTTACAAAAAAAATCAGAAAAATAAGCTGGGCGTGTGGAGTGGTGCACACCTGTAGTTCCAGCTACACAGGAGGCTAAGGTGGAAGGATCACCTGAGCCCAGGAGGTTGGAGCTGCAGTGAGCTGTTATGCCACTGTACTCCAGCCTGGCCTACACAGTGAGACCCCAACTCCAAAAAATAAAAAAAATTACAGAATTAAAATATGCATCCGTAGAAACAGAATAGTCATGGTGTTACAGCCATCTAATAATTACCAGAATTAAAAGAAGGAGATTTTTGACAATTATTGACAGTTTATGCAAATAATGTAGAGTCATCAGACAATAGTTTAGTAATAGGCATAGGACCTAAATAGCTGATGAATCACCCAAGAAATACAAGTAATAAAACTATGAGAAGCATTTATTTAGTAAGTAAAGAAATCCAGCTATTTTAGTAGTGATGGGTTATTTATAATGATTAGCTTATAGATCTCCAAAATGTTGGTGAGACTGGTGAATTTAGTATATTTAAACATTTCTGGTAGCAGTATAAAAGTTTTGGCATTATGTATCAAGAGCTATAAATATGTTCATGCATGTTCATGCTATTTTAGTATTAAGAACCTTAAAATAGAGAAATAAAAAGAGAAAAGCTAGGAGGATGTTAAGAGAAATTGCCTGATGCCCTTTTGTTGTACTATTTTTTTTTTTTTAAGTTGGAATCTCTCTGTTGTCCAGGCTGGAGTGCAATGGCACACTCAACAGCCACCACAGCCTTCACCTGCTGGACTCAGGCGATCCTTCCACCTCAGCCTTCCAAGTAGCTGGAACGACAGGCACACACCACCACGCCTGCCTAATTTTTTTGATTTATTGTAGAGATGAGGTCCCGCCAAGTTGCCCAGGCTGGTCTCGAACCCCTGGACTCAGGCAGTCTTCTTGCCTCGGCCTCCCAAAGTACTAGGATTATAGGTGTGAGCCACCATGCACTGCTAATTTTATTTCACCTTAATGACAGTAATTTAAATTTAATTACAGATGGCCATTGAGTATCACATCTTGCATAGCATGCCACTAGAAGGAGACCCCCTGAGTTGTTCCTTGACTACTGGTTTTCTGCCTTGGAGATTGCCTTCTTTCTCATAAATAGACATCATCACCCTCAGAGATACACATTCAAGGAATAAGTACATTATGTTACAAATCCAGAAACTGGAAGTCGTTTTCTTGTGTAACATTGGGCTCACCTTGTGGGTTGTCTCAGTTCAAATTTTTTCCCCTATTCTGTATTTGAAAAGATTCAAAGGGTTTCATTCTTTTTGTCTTTAATGTCTCATGGAGTACATGGTCATTTTGGTCATTTTCTTTTTTGTTCCAAAGAATTATTACTCATTAATTTCAGAAGTAAAAATCATGCCTAGCATTCCTTAGGAGTACAGAACAGAATATCCCATTATAGTTGTTTCATTTTAGTTTATGTTTTTTGTTTTATGGTCTTATTGAGAGACCTGAATTTTGATGTGGTGTAATGCCAGATCATATCCTGGTGGTTTTTGCTGCTGTCCATTTGTAGTGGTACCTACGTTTTCCCTACATGCCATTTAAAGTAAACCAGAAAAAGACTCCACAGGTCCTGCTCAAGTGGCTTCTGGAGCACTGAATTTTTTTTTTTTTTGAGTTGGAGTGTCGCTCTGTCGCCCAGACTGGAGTGCAGTGGCACGCTCCCGGCCACTGCAGCCTCGACCTGCTGGGCTCTGGCGATCCTTCTGCCTCAGCCTTCCAGGTAGCTGGAACTACAGGCCCGTGCTACCATGCCCGGCTAATTTTTGATTTGTTGTAGAGACGCGGTCTCACCAAGTTGCCCGGGGGGGTCTTGAACCCATGGGCTCAGGCAATCCACTTGCCTTGGCCTCCCAAAGTGCTAGGATCGACAGGCTGAGCCACCGAGCCCAGCAGCACTGAATTCTTTAAAGCACTGTTTCTGGGTTCCATGTGTACTTCTATTTTGCTTGTTCTCCTTTAATATTCCTGTTGTGAATATTAAACAATGTGACCAATAAATTGTGATATATATTCGATTTATATTCATTTCTTTTTCGTTTGTCCAGCCCTTATTTAAAGTTCAGATTCATGGAAGGTCAGAAGTGAAAAGAACCCTCATAAGAAGCAGTTGATTCAGCATCTCTTTTCATTCGGTGTGGTCCCCTGGGGGAGTGCAGCTAGGTAGTGATGTGGCTGACCCACGTCCTAGCTCTTCTGGCTTTTGGTTCTGTGGGGACCAGAGCATCGTACCCATGAGCTTGGAGTCACCAGCCTGGCCTGGTGTTCGTCGTCTGGTGTTCACTGTTCATGCCACCTTCTGGTGGCGGTTTCCTTCCGGGAAAAGGAGAAAAAAGAGGGAGCAGTCTCCAAGTGAGGAGTGAGGGCTCCACAAACAGTCTCTGCTAAAGATTGTCCAGGGCAATAACCTCTTGGCATGGGCAAAGGGCAGTGAGCCTCTGGTGCACCCCTTTCCAGAGAGCAGAAGGCGAATGAATCAGTCACCAACAGTGTGCTTTCCATGGTGAAGTGCTCCGCCACCTCCTCCTGAAAAGTTCTTATAATTAAATAGGACCCTTGTCACCTGTGACACCCCCGTGGGCTGTTGCTGTGGCTTCTGTCTCCCATTTCTTAATGCACGTTGAGTGTAATGACGTCATAGCAGATTCATGGCAATTTAAGCTGAGACTTGGAAACAACAGTCGGCAGAAAATTGTCCTGGTTTCATGTTCTGACTCTGATAGTGGCTATATGACCTTGAGAAATCACTGCATTTGTAAAATGAGAACACATCTCCTTTTTCTCTCGCTAGGGAATTAAAGAAAAGGGAGATTATGAAGAAATAACATGAGCTTTCAGAAATAAAGACAGTATATTCTAAGTGAATGTTTGATCATGGAAAAATACAGGCCTTCGTTGTCTGTTTTGTCTAAGCCACATTTTAGTGCGAATTTACTTAAATGTACTTATCCAAGAGAAGAGAAAAGGACCTAGACTGTTAGGAAGATAATGTCTTTCTTTCTTTTTTTTTTTTGAGTTGGAGTCTCACTCTGTCGCCCAGACTGGAGTGCAGTGGCCGCTCCCGGCCACCACAGCCTCGACCTGCTGGGCTCTGGTGATCCTTCCACCTCGGCCTTCCGAGTAGCCAGAATTACAGGCATGCGCCACCACGCCCGGCTGATTTTTTGATTTATTGTAGAGATGAGGTCTCGCTGCCCAGGCGGGTCTCGAACCCGCGGGCTCAGGCAATCCACTCACCTCAGCCTCCCAAAGGCGTGGGATTACAGGCTGAGCCACCGAGCCCAGCAGGAAGATAATTTCTATGATTGAACCATTCCCTTGCTTGGTACTGCTTTTTATTACTCTATCTACAGTCAGGTAGGGACCTTGTTTTGGGAAACGCAATTGCTTCTCTTTGTTCACAGATATGGGGATAAGTGTCCATTGTTTTTTATTACAGTTCTTATTGTAAAACTATATTTCCTAAGCATGTATACATTATTACTTATTGATGCCTAAATCTGGCCTAGTGGTTAATTTACATGATAACAGATGGTAAAGTTAGATCATGGTCTTTAATAATAGGGAAATAGATCATCCTCTTTAATTATAGGGAAGAGATCTGCTTATATTTTTAGGCAAAACAGTTTCATGCTGACAGCTGTGCAAATGCTTGTCCATATACCCTGGAATGCTGAGGCTTTAGTTAAGAGATACTCAGGTGCTTTTAGTAAATTAATTTGTATACATAGATATGTTTTTAGAATTCCTATTCTTGATCGGGCTCGGAGGCTCAGCCTGTCATCCCAGCACTTTGGGAGGCCAAGACGAGTGGATTGCCTGAGCCCGCGGGTTCAAGACCAGCCTGGGCAACTTGGTGAGACCTCATCTCTACAATAAATCACAAAAATTATAGCCGGGTGTGGTAGCACACGCCTGTAGTTCTGGCTGCTTGGAAGGCTGAGGTGGAAGGATGGCCTGAACCCAGCAGGTCGAAGCTGGAGTTGCCCTGAGTGTGCCACTGCACTCCAGCCTAGGTGACAGAGTGAGACTCCAACTAAAAAATAAAAATACATAAATAAATAAATAAATAAAATTCAGCTGAGTGTCTTTGTTGATAATAAAGTTTCAAGTTGTTTTTTTGGTTTTTTTGAGACAAGGTCTCTCACCCTGTCCCTCAGCCTGTGGCACGATCATAACTCACTGCAGCTTCAACTTCCTGGGCTCAAGAGATCCTCCTGCCTCATCTTCCTGCATAGCTGGGAATATAGTGTACACCACCCCATCTGAATAGTTTTTTTTTTTTGGTGGAGATGGAGTCTTGCCATGTTGCCCAGGCTGGTCTTGAACTCCTGGGCTTAAGTTATCCTCCCAACTCGACCTCCAGAACAGTGGAACTATAGGTGTGAACCACTACTCCTGGCCAGAAAATATTTTCTAAAGGGGAAAATGCGCTCTATTATAAAGACATTTTGCATGTTACTTGATGCTCTGCAATCTATTTTCTTTCTTTTTGGAGTCAGAGTCTCACTGTTGCCCCGGCTGGAGTTCAGTGGCACACTCACGGCCACCGCAGCCTCCACCTGCTAGGCTCTGGCGATCCTTCCGCCTCAGCCTTCCGAGTAGTTGGAACTACAGGCACGTGCCACCACGCCTGGCTCATTTTTTGATTTTATTGTAGAGACGAGGTCTCAGCAAGTTGCCCAGGCAGGGTCTTGAACCCTGAGCTCAGGCAGTCCTCTTGCTTCCTCCTCCCAAAGTTCTAGGATTACATGCTTGAGCCACCACTCCCGGCTGAAATCTATTTTCTTATTAAGAAGAGGAAACTCTCTTTACTTTGAGTTCATTTTCCCCCTGCTTTCTAAGTCAGTTTGTGCAGGGGAGAAAAGGAACTTTGCGTCTCTTTCCTGTGTTGAATTGTGGTAGATTATCACTGGATTGTGAAGTGCATGTCTTCCTTTTCCTCTTACTTGGGAGAAATTGTACTGGTTCTGGATGCCATCTGGATTTATTTTGGGTGTGATATTGGCCTAATTTTAAGGAAATAACACTAGAAAGAAAGTTAGGGAATTGATTCTCTATAGGATAAGAGCTTGGGACAGATAGAATATTTGTTTCTGAGCCTTCTATTTTCTGTTACGCAAGAAAACTGTTTATATTCGGCAGTCTGTGGAGTGCCTTCACAGCTCTAAATGTGGTTTAGAGCACTACATTTCTACCACTTACTTCTTTCTTGTTACTTCTCTTGTACAGGGATCATGGCCCAAGTGGCAATGTCTACCCTGCCCGTTGAAGATGAAGAGTCCTCGGAGAGCAGGATGGTCGTGACGTTTCTCATGTCTGCTCTTGAGTCCATGGTGAGACGGCCTTGTGGTTCTGCCTAATAACGTTCTGTAGTTGGATAGGATTGAGTTTGTGGATAAGGTTGATTTATTTTTGTAGAACATATAGTTTTTTTGGGTTTTTTGTTGTTTTTTTTTTTTGAGTTGGAGTCTCACTCTGTC
>NW_007074755.1:81370-103998 GCF_000164805.1 Carlito syrichta | reverse complement strand
GGCTCAGGCAATCCACTCACCTCAGCCTCCCAAAGGTATGGGATTACAGGCTGAGCCACCGAGCCCTGCTAGAACATATAATTTTTTTGCTTAAAAGTAGTTACGGATTTAAGCCTTTCTTTCTTTCTTTTCCTTTTTTTTTTTTTTTTTTTTTTGAGTTGGAGTCTCACTCCGTTGCCCAAGCTGGAGTGCAGTGTCACACTCACAGCCACCCCAGCGTCGACCTGCTGGATTCTGGCGATCCTTCCACTTCAGTCTTCCAAATAACTGGAACTACAGGCACACGCTACCATGCGCAGCTAATTTTTGATTTATTGTAGAGACGCGGTTTTGCCAAGTTGTCTGAGCTGGTCTCGAACCTGCGGGCTCAGGCAGTCCACTCGCATCAGCCTCCTAAAGTGCTGGGATGACAGGCTGAGCCACCGAGCCCGGCCTGGATTTAAGCCTTTCATGTCATGTTTTATGAGAATGCTTTAGAATGTTCTTAATGTACCTTAATATTAATTTTTTACGGTTAATTCTAACTTTTTTTTCTACCCCTATCTTAGGCAATCACTTGTGTTGCAGGTGTTAATTTTGAATTTATAATATTTGAAGTTACTCAGGATGAGTTTGTATATTAGAGTATGGTGCCAGTATTTTAGTGTATCTATGTAAAGAAGATTACCAGAATTGTAGGTGTTGAGGTCATATTGACTATTTTATGTCTATTCTTCTTCTTTTTTTTTTAGTTGAAGTCTCACTCTGTCACCCGGGCTGGAATGCAGTGGCATGCTCATTGCCACTATGGCCTTAACCAGCTGGGCTCAGGCTATCCTTCCACCTCAACCTTTCAAGTAGCTGGAATTATAGACACACACCACCATGCTCGGCCAAATTTTTGATTTTTTGTAGAGATGACGTCTCTCGCCATGTTGCCCAAGCTGGTCTTGATCCTGCGGCAATCCTCTCGTCTCTGCTTCCCAAAGTGCTGGGATTATAGGCTTGAGCTACTGCGCCTGGCTTTCTTTTTTCTTTCTTTTTTTTTTTTGACTCTCTTTCATCTCTCTGGCTCTTTTGAGAAGGTCATTCAAGAGGCACATAAATATTCTGTTCCCAAATTATTTATTGCAGTGTTATTTTTAGGATGGAAAATTAGAATCACCAACCTTTTCAATATTGTCAACACTAAATGAAATGTGGTATATTTATAAGGTGGAATGTTATATACCTTAAAGTTTTTAAAGACTATTTATTTATTTATCTATTTATTTGAAGTTGGAGTCTCACTCTGTCGCCCAGGCTGGAGGGCAGTGGCACGCTCACGGCCACTGTAGCCTCAACCTGCTGGGCTCCAGTGATTCTTCACGCCTGGCTAGTTTTTTTGTTTATGGTGGAGACAAGGTCTCACCATGTTGCTCAGGTTGGTTTCGAACCTATGGGCTCAGGCAATTAATCCTTTCACCTCCACCTCCCAAAGTCCTGGGAGTACAGGCATGAGCCACTGTGCCTAGCCTAAAGAACATTTTTAAATTTTATTTTATTTTATTTTTTTCCACTCATCTCAGTCTCCCAAAGGCGTGGGATTACAGGCTGAGCCACCAAGCCCGGCTCAATTTTTTTTTTTTTTTTGAGTTGGAGTCTCACTCTGTCGCCCAGACTGGAGTGCAGTGGCCGCTCCCAGCCACCACGACCTTGACCTGCTGGGCTCTGGCGATCCTTCTGCCTCAGCCTTCCAAGTAGCTGGAACTACAGGCACTCGCTACCACGCCTGGCTAATTTTTGATTTATTGTAGAGATGAGGTCTCACCAAGTTACCCAGGCGGGTCTCGAACCCACGGGCTCAGGCAATCCACTCACCTCAGCCTCCCAAAGGCGCGGGATTACAGTCTGAGCCACCAAGTCTGGCTCTAAAGAACATTTAATCTCATAGAAATAAGCTTAGTAAAAGTCAGTAAGTGTGTACTCAGCTCTAAGTCTGATTCTAGTTGTGTATTCATAGAGAAATACTTCTGGAGGTGGAATATGTAGTAAGTTGGAGGTGAGTTTCAGACCACCCCCTTTCAGGACTGATGGCACTGCTTCTCCCAGCTGCTGTGAGTGTTACTTGCCCAAGGTCTCACTCACCCTTTGCCTAGGGAGGACCACCTACGTTTAGGGTGTCCAGGCTGCTCTGGTGCAGCTTCGTCCAGTCTTTGACTCTTCTTCTACCCAGCCTTGCCGTCTTCAGGCCTCACAGGTGTTGTTACTGAGAGCACGTCCCAGCAAGCCTGCATGAAGTCTGAGTCAATTTCTTGAGGAATCTGACCTCTAAGGGATTTCTGCTTTTTTCCTTGTAAATTCTGTATTGTCTTTTGTTGAAAACTAGGGGAAAAACAACTTAAAAAGTGGGATGACTTTTAAAAAATGGTGTTACATTTTGAAAATTCATCCAGCAGTAATGGTGCTTTTAACCATCTATGCATAACAGAATGTTTGCTGTTTGTATTATAGTGTAAAGAACTGGCCAAGTCCAAGGCAGAAGTGGCCTGCATTGCAGTGTACGAAACGGATGTGTTTGTTGTTGGAACCGAAAGAGGACGTGCTTTTGTCAATACCAGAAAGGATTTTCAAAAAGATTTTGTAAAATACTGTAAGCATTGTATTTTTATCTTTTGTATTTCATAAATTTTAAGCCTAACTATTTATAGGTAAGGCAAGTAATAGTTTCCTGTAAAGCAGAAGGAGGTTTATACTAAAAAAGATGTTGTGAAATTTTTATGGAGACATTTCAAAATGCTTAAAATGAATCTCCAAAATGGCAATATTTAAGGATAAATACTGAAGAATTTAAGAAAAATGGCAAATATATATTGTACTGTGTTTCTTGCTTGGAGTTATGCTGGATCAGTGGAACACATGAGAGAGAAGGTGGTACTTTAGAGAACACCCAAATGATAAGAAAGCAAAACAGCCTCATTGCTGCTGGGGAGAAAGTTTTAGTAGTATGAGATGTAAGCAGCTACATCATTCCCTTAAGCCAAAGCCTAATCCAGAACAGGGCCTTAATAACTTTTCAATTTTGTGAAGGCTGAAAGAGGTGAGAAAACTGCAGAAGAAACGTTGGAAGTTAGCAGAGGTTGTTTTATGGGGTTTGAGGAAAGAGGCCATCTTCATAACCTGAAAGTCAAGGTGACGCAAGTGCTGATGGAGAAGCTGTAGCAAGTTATCCAGAAGATTTAACTGAGATGATTGATGAAGCTGACTACATTAAACAACAGATTTTCAGTGTAGGTGAAACAGTCTTCTTTTGGAAGAAGGCTTTGCTAACTAGAAAGAAGTCCATGCCTGGTTTCAAAGCCTCAAAGGACAGGCTGACTCTCTTGTTAGAAACTAAGGCTCTGATAGCTTTAAGTTGACACCAGTACACTTAGCATTCTGAAAATCCTATGGCCCTGATGAATTATGCTAAGTCTTCTCTGTATAAACGGAACAGTAAAGCTTGGGTGATAGTATATCTGTTTATAGCATGGCTAACCGAATATTTTAAGCCCACTGCTGAGACCTGCTTCTCAGTAAAAACATTCCAAATATAACTGTTTGTTGCCAATGTACCTAATCATCGAAGAGCTCTGAAGGAGATGAATGCTGTTTTCATGCCTACTAATTCAGCATCTATTCTGCTATGGATCAAGGAGTAATTTCAACTTTCAAGTTGTATTAAGAAATACATTTTGTAAGGCTATAACTGCCACAGATGGCGATTCCTCTGATGGATCTGGGCAAAGTAAATTGAAAACCTTCTGGAAAGGACTTGGCATTCTAGATGCCATTAAGAAGATATGTGATTCATGGGACATTGTCAGTATATTAACATGGACAGGAGTTTGGAAGAAGTTGATTCCAGCCTCGTGGATGACTTTCAGGGGCTCAAGACTTCAGTAAAGGAAGTCACTGATGATGTGGTAGAAACCACAAGAGAATTAGAATTTGAAGTAGAGTTTGAAGATGTGACTGGAACGCTGCAATCTCATGATCAAGCTTTAATGGATAATGAGTTGCTTGTTCTGGATGAGCAGAGAAAGTGGTTTCTTGAGGTGAAATCTACTTCTGGTGAAGATGCTATGAACGTTGTCGACATGACAACAAGGATTTAGCATATTACATAAACTTGGTTGATAAAGCAGTGACTGGGTGTGAGAGGATTGACTCCTGTTTTGAAAGAAGTTCTGCTGTGGGTAAAACGCTATTAAACAGCATTGTACACTACAGAGAAATGTGTTGTGAAAGAAAGAATCAATATACCTTTTTTCTTCTTTTTTTTTTTTTGAGTTATACCTTTTTTCTTTTCTTCTTTTTTTTTTTTTTGAGTCGGCGTCTCACTCTGTCGCCCAGACTGGAGTGCAGTGGCCGCTCCCAGCCACCACAGCCTTGACCTGCTGGGCTCCGGTGATCCTTTCGCCTCAGCCTTCCGAGTAGCCGGAATTACAGGCGCGCGCTACCATGCCCGGCTGATTTTTTGACTTATCGTAGAGATGAGGTCTCACCAAGTTGTCCAGGCGGGTCTTGAACCCGCGGGCTCAGACAATCTACTCACCTCAGCCTCCCAAGGTGCGGGATTACAGGCTGAGCCACCAAGCCCGGCTGAAAGGAAGAATCAATATAACTTTTTTCTTTTTTCTTTTTGAGTTGGAGTCTCAATCTGTTGCCCAGGCTGGAGTGCAGTGGCACACTGAAGACCACTGCAGCTTTGACCTGCTGGGCTCAGTCAGTCTTTATAACTCAGCCCTCCCAAGTAGCTGGAACCATAGCATGTGCCACCACACCGGCTAATTTTTGATTTGTTGTAGAGACAAGGTCTCACAAAGTTGCCCAGGCTGGCTTTGAACTCCTGGGCTCAGGCAATCCTCTCACCTCCACCTCCCAAAGTGCTGGGATTACAGGTGTGAACCACCGTGCCTGCCTCAATATAACTTTCATGTGCACTGGAAAACCAAAATATGTGTGTGTCTTTATTGAGATACTTACAGCAGTGGGCTGGAACTCAACCTGCAATAGCTTCTGCATCTGCCAGTATGTCTCTAAGATCTAAATTTGAGTTTCTGTTGTCAAGTTAAATTCAATTCATGATGATTGATTGGATTACTAGTGAATAAAAAATTTGGTCAATTCATGAATTTTAATTCCCAAGGTTGTTTTAGTTCCTTTAAAAAAATATTTCTGTCCCCTGCCACCATATTTGTTTCTACCCCACCCCTGCTATAATCTTTTAAGCTTTGGTAGTAATCCATTTTAAAAAATTTGCCAGTGTTTCTTATCATTTTGAGAAATTTTAAGACCTTGATTATGTTTGCATTTTTTATGCTAATAATGTTTTGATTGTGTGTCTATCAGCTGCTGTCTACGCCATGAATACTAGAATCTCACTGGCAGCTGTGTTTATACTTCTCTTTCCTATATTGCCTTGCTTATGTGGTTCTTCAGTGGTTAGGGCTAAGCATGAGGGGAATTGTCCTTGGTTACAAGTTGTAGTTCCTGCCTATTGGTGTTTATATTTTGTGTTAATTACTCATAATTCGATGCCGTGGTCTGTGTCTAATTCTGAAGTACCTGTCGTTTGTACTTATGATTTTGTATTAAGGAGCAATGGTGGTCTTTTGAAACCCAGTCAGTAGGTTTATCAGGCAGTTTTAGGTGTTATTTGGGAGAATTCTTATTTTTTTGAGTTGGAGTCTCACTCCATCACCCAGGCTGGAGTGCAGTGGCACACTCACAGCCATCGACCTGCTGGGCTCCAGCGATCCTTCCACCTCATCCTTTCCAAGTAGCCGGAATTACAGGCATGCGCTACCATGCCTGGCTAATTTTTGATTTTTGATTGTCGAGATGAGGTCTCACCAAGTTGCCTGGGCTGGTCTCGAACCCACGGGCTCAGGCAATCCACTCACCTCAGCCTCCCAAAGTGCTGGGATTACAGGTTGAGCCACTGAGCCTGACCTCTTTGGGAGAATTCTAAGTCCTTTTCTGGGGTTTAGGAAAGTGCTGTTATATAAATAAATATAATGTGAGTCACTCATATAATTTAAAATTTTTTAGTTATGACATTAAAGAGAAACAAGTAAAATTCATTTTAGTGATAATACTGTAACTCAATGTATGTAAAATATTTTAGCATTTAATCATATAAAAATTATTAGTAGTATCTTTGAGTCAGAGTCTTACTCTGTTTCCCAGGCTGGAGCGCAGCGGCATGATCACGGCTTGCTGCAGCCTCAACCTCCTGGGCTCGGTGGTCCTCCTGCGCCAGCCTCCTGAGTACTTGGGACCACACCAGGCGTTGCCACACCTGGCTAATTTTTTGGGGTTTTTTTGGTAGAAATAAGGTCTTGCTGTGTTTGTTGCCTAGGTTGGTGTTGAACTCCTGGGCTCTAGGACTCCCCACTTCAGCCTCCAAGGTGCTGAGATTACAGATATGAACCACCATGCCTGGCTACAGTATAAAAGTTATTAATGGGATGTTAGGCATGCTTCTTTTTGTACTTAGCCTTCAAAATTCAGTGTGTATTGTGCATTTACAGAATATCTGAATTTGGACTGGCTACATTTCAAGTGTAATATGCGTCTGGTGATTATTGTGTTGGCCTTAGTGAGCCTAGAAATTTTTTTGTGTGATGATCATCTACTCTTATTTAAATTACTCCTAAGAGATTGGATATGAACCTCTTATATTATTAATTATTTTACAGGTGTTGAAGAAGAAGAAAAGGCTGCAGAGATGCATAAAATGAAATCTACAACTCAGGGGAATCGAATGAGTGTAGATGCTGTAGAAATTGAAACACTCAGAAAAACAGTTGAGGACTATTTCTGCTTTTGCTATGGTAAAAGCAATACACTTTAATTTTCTAAAAAATGTATAACATAATTGGGTTTTCTAACCCGTATGTAATTGATTTAGTGGTCACATAACACACGTTTTCACAAACTGAATAACTTAGGTCTGCCTTTTCACTTCCATTTTGGAGGAAGCCAGTAACAACTGTAGTTGTTAGAGCTGTTCTTTTCTGACATGGGCTCTGATCCCTTCAGTTTTCTGCAAGGCCACCTTTAGTTAATTCAATCACATGATAAAGCTCTTATAAGAAAATAGCAAACAGAGGAGGATTTAGGTTTTACTGTGGGGTTATAGGTAGGCTTTAACACTATGAAGTGTGTTTTCTAGCATCTGTGGAGCTTGCAGCCTGATACACAGGCAGACTGACAAAATACACCTATTTGTGAATGAAGATTGTGTTTACTTATGAAATTTTTAATGAGACTCTTAGCCTAAATTTTCCTGGTATTTTTATGGTACTAGTTGGATTTGTCAGACTTCTATATTCTGAGGCCAAATTTTATATGAGATTATACCAGAATGGGAGCATCTTAAAGACAGAATACTCCAAGAAATTAGCCATTATTCCTCTCGTTTTGTGTAGGTTTTTTTGTTTTTTGAGTTGGAGTCTCATTCTGTCACTCAGGCTGGAGGGCAGTAGCACACCCCTGGCCACTGCAGCCTCAACCTGCTGGGCTCAGGTGATCCTTCCGCCTCAGCCTTCCAAGTAGCTGGAACTACAGACGCATGCCACCTTGCCTGGCTAGTTTTTTTTGTGTGTGATTTATTGTAGAGATGAGGTCTCACCAAGTTGCCAAGGCTGGTCTCGCGGACTCAGGCAGTCCTCTCACCTCAGCCACCCAAAGTGCTGGGATTATAGGCTTGAGCTACCACGCCTGGCTTTGTGTAGGTTTTAAAGTAAAATATTTTATATACTTTTCATTTTGGTTCTTTGGATCAGTTTCATGTTTAGAACTTTTGCTGACATGGGGATGGGACCCAATAGTATTTCAGAGTAGTTTAGAAATCAGATATTACAAAGAGCATGAATGCCATTTACTAAACCATGATGAGGTAATGCTTTTTTATTGATTGATTGATTGATTGTAGAGATGAGGTCTCGTCTGCCCAGGCGGGTCTCGAACCCGCGAGTTCAGGCAGTCCACTCACCTCAGCCTCCCAAAGGCGCGGGATTACAGGCTGAGCCACCGAGCCTGGCTATTATTTATTTTTTGAGTAGGAGTCTCTGTCACCCAGGCTGGAGTGTAGTGGCATGATCGGGGATCATCATAGCCTCAACCTCCTGATTTCAGGCAATCCTGCCTCAGCCCCCCAAGTAGCTGGGACTATTAGCACATATCACTGTGCCTGGTTAGTTTTTGGATTATTTTGCAGAGGCTAGCTCTTGCTATGTTGCCCAGGCTGGTCTTGAACTCCTGGGCTCCGGCAGTCTTCCTGCCTTGACCTTCCAAAGTGCTGGGATTATAGGTGTGAGCCACCACATCCAGTCTGATTTAGTCTTAACATTTAATGATGTCTTGACATTGAATGATGTTTATATTCTTTCCACCTCTCCCAGGGAAAGCTTTAGGCAAATCCACAGTGGTTCCTGTACCATATGAGAAGATGCTACGAGACCAGTCGGCTGTGGTAGTGCAGGGGCTTCCAGAAGGGGTTACCTTTAAGCACCCTGAAAACTATGATCTTGCAACCCTGAAATGGATTTTGGAGAACAAAGCAGGGATTTCATTTATCATTAAGAGGTGACGTGCTTTCTTCTTTCATGCCTGTCATATAAATTTATTCATATAAATGTGCATATTTGGCTTATTTTAATATATTTTAAAAATTCCTGTTTAACACAGAAGTAATTTAAATTTATGCTTTGCAAAGTAATTTTATGTATTCATATGTAGTTTTTGGTTTTGTTTTAATGCAGACCTTTCCTAGAGCCAAAGAAGCATCTAGGTAAGTGCTTGCTTTACTTACATGATAAGTGGCCAGGTTCCTAAACTTGTTTAGCCAGATTTAATACATTTTAATAGTCTCTTTTATTTTCTTTAAGAATATGATGGAAAGCATTTTGGGGTGAACCGCTAAGATATGCAGAAAGGCAGGGATGAAAGGAAAAATAATATATACATGCACGCACATTTTGTTTTCTGTTAACCGTTTCTTCTCACTGTAGTGAACCGATGAATTTTACCAAGTTGCCCAAGTTAGTCTTGAACTCGAACCCCTGGGTTCAGGCAGTCCTCTTGCCTTAGCCTCCCAAAGCACTTAACTTTTTAGAAACTCCCTAAGTGTTTTTTAAAGTGGCCCATACCACTTTATATTCCTTCCAGCAGTGTCCGAGAGTTCTAGTTTCTCCATATCACTGGCAACTTGTTACTGTCTTTTTTATTTTAGCCATGTGGTGTGAAGTGGAATCTCATTTTGGTTTTGATTTTTTTTTTTTTTTTTTGAGTTAGAGTCTCGCTCTGTCACCCAGGCTGGAGTGCAGTGGCACACTCATGGCCACTATGGCCTCAATCTGCTGGGCTCCAGCAATCCTTCTGCCTCAGCCTTTTAAGTAGCTGGAACTACAGGCATGCACTACCATGCCTGGCTAACTTTTGATTTATTTTAGAGTCGACATCTCCGCAAGTTCCCCCGACTGGTCTCAAACCCGAGGGCTCTCAAAGTGCTGGGATTACAGGCTGAGCCTCCGAGCCCAATCTGGGTTTGATTTTTATTTCCCTTGTCACTGTTGATGTTGAATATTTTTTCATGTGCTAATTGGCTATTCCTATACAGAGGTTGCCAAAAAAATGTATATACATTTTAAGAAAGGAAAAAAACTGTCTTAAAATTGTAATAATATATACAGATAGCAAAAGGTGAATACAAGTCTCATTTGCCTTCTGCGATTACAAGAGGTGTTCAAAGTGGTTACCATCAGCGTCCAGACACTTCTGATTTTGGTGAACTACTGCTGCTGGACTTGGTGCTGTGCGAGGCCTCTGGGATCTTCCCGGTGCACATCACACACAGTACCATGCGTCTCGAACTTACCACGCATGCATGCAGTCGTTAGGCGTGTTGGAGGTTCTGTTGCGTCCTCATGCCACCATTGTTGTTATACTTCCACAGGGTTCTCGAATTTCAAATACCACTTCAAAATGGTCTTACGTTCCTCGGACGACAACCGTGCTTTAATCATTTTCTTTGACTGTCCTACCTGTAGCGTGGTGATTAATTTGAGTAATGCCATCTTTTGAGCAGACGTCATGCTATACAATACTACCATAATTCAATTCAAGTGTGAATATTAATACATAGATAATATCTTAAAATGTGTATACTTTTTTTTTAGTGCCCTGGCATATTTTTTGCAGAAGTGTCTATTTAAGTCCTTTTCCCTTTTTAAAATTGGGTTTGTCTTTTTATTCTTGAGTCATAAGAGCTTTTATTTATTTTATTTTATTTTATTTTTTGAGTTGGAGTCTCACTCTGTCGCCCAGGCTGGAGTGCAGTGGCCACTCCTGGCCACCGCAGCCTCGACCTGCTGGGCTCCGGTGATCCTTCCGCCTCAGCCTTCCAAGTAGCCGGAACTACAGGCGTGCACTACCACGCTTGGCTAATTTTTGATTTACTGTAGAGATGAGGTCTCGCCAAGTTGCCCAGGCGGGTCTCGAACCCGTGGGCTCTGGCAATTTACTCACTTCAGCCTCCTAAGGCGCGGGATTACAGGCTGAGCCACCGAGCCTGGCTAAGAGTTTTTAAATATAATCTTGGTACACGTCCTTAATAGATGATTTGCAAATATTCTCTCTGCTTCTATGAATTGTCTTTTCACTTACTTCATAGTGTCCCGTGAGGCACAGACATTTTTAATTTTGACAGAGTTCAAATGTATTCTTTTGTCACTTGTGCTTTTGACTTCATATTTAAGAAGCTATTGCCTAACCCAGGGGCACGGAGATTTGCTTTAGCTCTACATTTAGATCTATGATTCATTTTGAATTGATTTTTATATATGATACAAGGTAAGGATAAAAGCCCATCCATTTGCATGTGGATATTTGATTACTCCAGCATAATTTGTTGAAAGGACTATCCTTTCTGCCTGGATTGCCTTGTCATCTTTGTTGAAAGTCAATTGCCCATGACTATGCTTATTTTTAGACTTTTTACATACTGGGTCATGCTGTGTGAGAATCATGATGAGTTACCTCTTTGCAATCTGAATACTTTTTATTTCTTGTTGCTAGAATATCAATACCAAAGTAAGTATTGACAACACCAGATATTACCTTGTGATATAGGAGGAAAACATTTAGCCTTTCACAATTAAGTTTGATGTCAGTGGTAGGATTTTTCTTTTCTTTTTTTAGAGTAGGAGTCTTACTCTGTTGCCTAGGCTGGAGTGCATTGGTATATGCTCACGGCCATCGCAGCTCTGACTTGCTGAGCTCAGGTGATCCTTCCACCTCAGCCTTCCAAGTAGCTGGAACCACAGGCATACACCATCATGCTGTCTGGCTACTTTTTTCATTTGTTGTAGAGATGAGGTCTCACCAAGTTGCCCAGTCTGGTCTCCGACCCTTGGGCTCAGGCAGTCCTCTTGTCTCTGCCTCCCAAAGTGCTGGGATTATAGGTGTGAGCTACCGTTCCTGGCTAGGATTTTTCTATATGTCCTTTTTAAGATTGAGAAAGAGATTTATTTGACATGTTTAAATTTAACAAAAGGCTGAGTGCAGACCTGCTGGGCTCCGGTGATCTTTCCGCCTCAGCCTTCCAAGGAGCTGGAATTATAGGCATGCGCTACCATGCCTGGCTAATTATTTATTTATTTATTGTAGAGAGGAAGTCTCGCCAAGTTTCTGGGGCTGGTTTCGAACCTGCGGGCTCAGGCATTCCACTTGCCTCAGCCTCCCAAAGTGCTGGGATTACAGGCTGAGCCACTGAGCCTGGCCAACAACAGATATTTAAAGTGCACAGTTTGATCAGTTTCACCCTTGTATATATTCTGTGAAACCATCACCACAGTCATGATAACAAACATCTCATCTCTTTCACCAAGTTTCCTCATGCCTGTTGGTAGTTCCTTCTTTCTGCTCCTGCCTGCCCCATTCATAGGCAACCACTGATGTTCTTGCTGTCACTATGGATTTGTTTACAATTTCTAAATTTTTATATAAATGGAATCATGGGGGTGGGTGTGTGTGTGTGTGTGTGTGTGTGTTTTGAGTTGGCGTCTCACTCTGTTGCCTAGACTGGAGTGCAGTGGCCGCTCCCGGCTACCGCAGCCTCGACCTGCTGGGCTCCGGCGATCCTTCCACCTCAGCCTTCCAAGTAGCTGGAACTACAGGCACGCGCTACCACACCCGGCTAATTTTTGATTTGTTGTAGAGATGCGGTCTCGTCAAGTTGCCCAGGTGGGTGTCGAACCCACAGGCTCAGGCAATCTACTCACCTCGGCCTCCCAAGGTGCTGAGATTACAGCCTGAGCCACCGAGCCCGGCTGTGTGTGTGTTTTAATCTGGCTCCTTATTTTGAAATCTATTGGCCAGGCTTGGTGACTCAGCCTGTAATCCTAGCACTTGGGGAAGCCGAGGCCAGGGGATTAGGTTGAAGACCTGCCTGGGCAACTTGGTGAGACCTGCCTCTACAAGAAATCAATAATCAGCCGGGTGTGGTAGTGCGCGCCTGTAGTTCCATCTACTTGGAAGGCTGAGGCGGAAGGATGGCCGGAGCCCAGCAGGTCAAGGCTGCGGTGGTGCACTCAGGTCTGGGTGACCGAGTGAGACTCCAACTCAAAAAAAATGAAAAGGAAAGAAAAAAGAAAAAGTATCTCGATGGGTGTATTGCATCAAAAGGAGAGTACTTTGAAGGTGACTCTAGTTTAAACATGTAAGAATAAATACACAATTTTTTACAAATAAATTCCAGGGTTTCTTTGTCCCCCCTCGTATGAAACTTCTAATTGCTCCACATCTTCAACGTTTGGTAGAGTCTGTCTCTTTCTGGCTTTTGCAATATTTAAATTGATATTTAATTCATATGACAAAAGAGTCACCCTTTTAAAGTGTACAATTCAGTGAATTTTAGTAGTTTTTAGATAGTTGTGCATCTACCGCCATGTGTTCCAATTCCTGAACGTTTCTGTTGTTCTATAAAGAAAATCCCATTACCTGTTAGCAGTCACTCCTTTCCAGGTCTCTGAGCCATTTGTCTTTTTAGTAGCAATTTGGATTGCCATTTATACATCAGCAGAGTCTTATTCTGCTTCTTCTACCTTACTAGAGAAATGGTACATTTCTGTATTTCTGTCATTGACAAAAGTAAGAGCTTTTAATCATCTGAAGGAGGATCCCGGTGGGTGAGAGGATGAAAACTTGTTCGATGCTTTTCATTCCTATTTATCTTCCTTTTAGGAGAGAACAAAGTACACTGTTTTATAACTCATACAATGCTTATAATAATATGACCCAGAAATATGAGATCCAACTTTACCCCCAGTTATTCTGTATTTAAAGCTTTTGAAAATATTAGTTATAATTATTCAAAGTGTTGAAAAAGCCTAAATCTAATTTATTTGTGTGCACAGGTGGTCGCGTGATGGTAACCGATGCTGACAGGTCAATACTGTCTCCAGGTGGAAGGTAAAACCTACTTTCATTACTACTGTTATAAACTTCCACATCTCACAGTTTTCTTTTTCAAATTGCGGAGATATTAGTATATTAAAAGGGCTCTATGTCCTACATCTCAAAGTTTAATAGGCAAGTAAATCGTTTGGGGATCTTGTGAAAATATCCTTTCGACTTAATAGTTCTGAGTAGTAGTGTTTTCCAGGTGAAGCGGATGTAACTGACCACACTGAATTGGAAAGCCTTAAGTGGAGTTTGGATGTTGATATGCTACTTTATAACATTTCTTGTACTTATTTTTCCTAAAAGGTAGATTGGTATTAAAGTCTTAAACTGAGTGGCAACTCTCATTACTTGTAGAAATGAATAAGAAGAAATAAAGATGTAAATTTTAAGTTAAATCAGTTTTGCACTCACTGTGTCAGGCGAGTGATTTGAATACCATGTGAGGAGTTCTTGCCACTGCATTGCTTGACCAGGGTTTTCTTCTTTCAGTTGTGGCCCCGTCAAAGTGAAAACTGAGCCCACCGAAGATTCTGGTACGTACTAGTGCTTTTAGAATCAATTGCGAAACTAAGGAAGACTTTTTCTTGGTTTAGAAGGTTGTATATGGACTCAGTTGTTTTGATGAGAAACAGGTAATCACTATAAATTTATTCTAACTGTGCCAATATTTGTTAATGTTACCACATTATACTAAAACCCAAAAAGAGAATTTGCTTATTGAGTAGTAGCCAGAGTTCTTTGTTAATTATCCATGTTTGCCGATAAAATTTGTTGGGTTTTTTTCCAGTTATACAAGCATGTAGTGTAAAAGGTTAGCTAGATCTATAGTGCTTTTTACAAAAATCAGTCTAATGTTCTCTTAACCTCCCCATTGGCTTTGCTCTCTCATTTTCTACTCTCCATGGAAATAAGTCATTTTAAACTCTCAAAATTTGTGTTAAATTTCTTGTTTTTATTTTATTTATATATTTTTGAGTTGACGTCTCACTCTGTCGCCCAGGCTGGAGTGCAGTGGCACGTTCATGTCCACTGCAGCCTCAACCTGCTGGGCTCAGGCAATCCTTCTACCTCAGACTTCCAAGTAGCTGGAATTACTGGTGCATGCCACCACGCCCAGCTAACTTTTTGATTTATTGTAGAGATGAGGTCTCACCAAGTTGCCCAGGCTGGTCTCGAACCCCTGAGGTCAGGCAATTCTCTTGCCTCAACCTCCCAAAGTGCTGAGATTACAGGCTTCAGCCACTGCATCTGGCCTCTTGTTTTTAAATATCCTTTTTATGCTGTTTGGTTTTTTTTTGATAACCTTATTACAACATAATTTGTATACCACAAAACTCACCCATTTTAAATTTAAGGTGTGATTATGTTTAGTAGTTTTATAGAGTTTTACAGTGATCACCACAATCTAATTTTAGAACATTTTCATCATCCTGAATGAAAACCTGGTGTCCATTTGCTGTCTTTCTCTATTCCTTTTACTAATCTGTTTGTAGTTTTTATACATATATCTTAGCTGGACATTTCATATAAGTAGAATCATTCAGTATGTGACATTTTGCATTTTACTTCCTTCATTTTGATCATATCTTGAGGTTCATGATAAAAAACGATGTGGCATCTATAAGTAGTTTTATTCTTGAACATTATTCCATTGTATGGATGATACTGTCTTTTCTTTTTCCGTTTAGCATTTGATAGGCATTTGTGTTGTTTACTGTTTGATTGTTTTAAACAACGCTACTATGATACATGACCTATGTGTCTTTGTGTAGAAACATGTTTTTATTTCCCCTGGGTAGATAGGTGTGAATTTATGGGTTGTATGGTAACTTGGTGTTTTATTTTTTTGTAACCGCCGAACTGTCTTCCAGCATGGCCACACCATTTTACAGCAGAGTAGACATGCCTTGGTTTCCCCTTCTCTTGTTCAATGCTTTTGCTGCCTCTTTTTTATTATAGCAGGCTTAGTGGGTGTGAAGTGGTATCTCATCGTCATTTTCTTTTTTCCATTTTTTTCAAAAGTGAGCAAAAAGGACAGAGTTGCCATATAGGCCCTGTTCTCACACATGTGTAGTCTCCTTCCTATGTCAATATCGCTTGTCAGAGAGGTACGTTTCTTATAATCAGGGACACATCATCATGTCCCACAGCTCATAGTTTACATCAGGGTTTACTCTTGGTGTTGTTCTTGCTGTGCATTTTGACAAATGTATAATTTTTTTTTCTTTTGAATTGGAGTCTCACTCTATCATCTAGGCTGGAGTGCAATGGCATACTCACGGCCACCCAGCGTTGTTGACCTGCTGGGCCCCCGGTGATCCTTCCACCTCAGCCTTCCAAGTAACCGGAATTACAGGCGCACGCTACCACACCTGGCTAGTTTTTAGTTTATTGTAGAGATGAGGTCTCACCAAGTTGCCTGGGCTGGTCTCGAACCTGGGCTCAGGCAGTCCACTCGCCTTGACCTCCCAAAGTGCTGGGATTACAGGCTGAGCCACTGAGCCTCAACGACAAATATATAATTTTATGGAAACATGTGCATTATTAGACTATCACACAGTAATCTCACTGTCCTAAAAATCCTCGGTGCTCTGCTATTCATTCCTCCCTTCTCTGAATTTGTGACTATCTTTGTACTGTCTCTATAGTTTTGCCTTTTCCAGAATATGATATATTTTGGATAATGTGTTGTGAATTTTAAAATTTATTTAGAGAAGCACTTTTGTTTTGTCACCCAGGCTATAGTGCAGTGGTGTGATCATAGCTCACTGCAGCCTCAAACTTCCTGGGCTCAAGGGATCCTCCCTCCTCAGCCTCTGGAGTAGCTGGAGCCACTGTGCCAGGCTCCCTGTGGTTTTAATTTGCATTTCTTGAATAGTTAATGATGTTGAGCATCTTTACATTTGCTCATATATGTGCTCTTTGGTGATATGTCTGTTCAGATGTTTTGCCCATTTGTAATTTGGGTTTGTTTTTTTTTTTTTAATGACGATAAAAGAAAAAAAAATAAAGTTGTTAAGAGTTTTTTTAGCCGGGCTCGGTGGCTCAGCCTGTCATCCCGCGCCTTTGGGAGGCTGAGGTGAGTGGATTGCCTGAGCCCGCAGGTTCGAGTCCCGCCTGGGCAGCGAGACCTCATCTCTACAATCAATCAAAAAATCAGCTGGGCGTGGTAGCGCATCCCTGTAATTCCAGCTACTCGGAAGGCTGAGGCGGAAGGATCGCCGGAGCCCAGCAGGTCGAGGCTGCGGTGGCCGGGAGCAACCGCTGCACTCCAGTCTGGGCGACAGTGAGACTCCAACTCAGAAAAAAAAAAAGAGTTTTTTTGTATATTCTGATACAAGTCTTTTATCAGAAGTAAGGTTTTGAAAATATTTTTTCTGGTCTGTGGCTAGTTGCTTTATTTTCTTGGTGGTGTCCCTTGAAGCTCAAAAGTTTTCAATTTGGTGAAATTCAGTTTTTCCAATTTTTCTCTTGTTGCTTATGCTCTAGAAAAGCATCCAACCTGGGGTCACAAAGATTTACATTTAGCTTTTCTTCTTGAAGTTTTATAGTTTTTACCCTTATGTTTAGTTTAGGTATAAGATCCATTGTGAGTTGAAAGGGTGTAAATTCATCATTTTTCATGTGGATGTCTCAGCATCATTTGTTGACGTGATCATCCTTTCTCTATTGAATTGCCGTGGTACCTTTCTCAAAAGTCAATTCGCCAGGTTTATTTGAGCACTCTCAATTCTGTTCCGTTGGATTGTAATGCCTGTCGTTTTGCCACTACCACACTGCATTTCGTGTATATTAAATGTTTGGTTTTATTTCTCTTATGATGTGGAAAATGAGGGCATAATTACTACTCCCAGTACTTCTCCTTTTCCATTTTATTATATAGATAAATTGATTTTGACTTTTGCGTGTTCTTTCAGATGTTAGCATGATCTTGAACATGATACTTTATATTTGTTTTCTTGCCATGTCCCATTTCTAGGGCACAAGTGTTTTTGCTTATTTAAAAGGAATACATAATGCTTCCTGACTTGATTGCAATTTTATTGGCATAATTGAAAACCTGAATTTCACCAAATTAAAAACTTTTTTTTTTTTTTTTTGAGTTGGAGGCTCACTCTGTTGCCTAGGCTGGAGTGCAGTGGCCACCACCGGCTCAACATGCTAGGCTCAGGTCATCTTTCCACCTCAGCCTTCCAAGTAGCTGGAACCACAGGTGTGTGCCACCATGCCCAGCTAATTTTTTGATTTATTGTAGAGACAAGGTCTCACCATTTTGTCGGCTGTCTCGAACCCCTGAGCTCAGGCAGTCCTCTCGCCTCTGCCTCCCAAAGTGCTGGGATTACATACAGGCTTGAGCCACCACGCCCTGCTTTTCTTATTTTAACCAAATTAAAACCTTTTGCGCTTCAAGGTACTAGCCACAGACAGGGTCTGTGTTAAAAGAATGAAAGCAACTTTGTCTTTTGAAAATAGCATGTAATTTTTAAAAGCCATTGCATTATTGCTTGTACAGCAATGTGTAATTAGCTGTGGTGATTGGAAATAAAAAATGGATATTTATAATATTTACTTAATAAAGGAATATATAAACTTGTCTATAGGCTATATGTGGAGTTCTCAAGTTTTCAGTTGTAGGAAACACAGTTTCACTTTATCGAAAAATAGTGATGTCTCTGCGTTTCACATCTTGCAGAGGATATAAGCCAGTTGTGTATTGTGTCATATCTGAATTCTCGCTGTTGCATATCCTGCCATTGTGGGGCTTTGACGATGCTTTTAGATTAGTTCAAAAATGATGCGGTGAATTTCAGATTTCAGATTTAGCTACAAACACAAGACTGATTGTATTAGAAAATGCCTTAACTCACTTTCTCAGGTCATTGAAGTAACTGAAATAGTAGATCATTGTGACAGATGATGAATACGCAGCAGAAATCTTTAGGTGGCCGGAATGTTGTCTATAATTGCAAATTATGTAGGCTTTGCATTGTGTTTCGTAGTAAACCGCCAGAGCCTCATAAGACATACGATGCCCGTTTTCACTAGTTACTTACCTGTGTTCTAGATGTATAAACCAGTACAGATATGAGTTGCAAATCGTTGGGACAAGGGGAGCATCATCTTCTTTTGCAAGTGACAAAGGGAGGTTTTATTTAACTTACAAGGAGCTTATAAAAAACAAACAAACCAGCGAGATTCAAGAAATAAGAGAACATGCTCAATCTAGTTAAAGAAATAGGGTTAACCATCCCAGAATGATCATGTTTGACACCTGGCAGGTTGGCGAATGGTAAATTTTGCTCATGCCCAGTCTCAGTGAGAGGTTTAGGGAAAGAGGCAGGTTGGAACATTCTTCATGTGCATATAAATTGTTGCTGCATTGTGAATGGCACTTGGACAATATCTGTCATTTTAAGACACATATAGTCTTTGACCCATTGCTGCCTTGCAAAAATGATAACTGCAACTTCATGAATGAAAATGTGTGTTGTCAGTCAACACAGTGTCATAGATTTGTATATATTCTTTTTTTGGGGGGGTTATTGCCTCCCTCTCTTTCCCAGGCTGGAGTGTAGCGACACACTCACAGCCATTGCAACCTTGACCTGCTGGCTCAGGCGATCCTTCCGCCTCAGCCTTCCAAGTAGCTACAGGTACACGACACCATGCCTGGCTAATTTTTTTTATTTCTTTTGAGTTGGAGTCTCACTCTGTCGCGCAGGCTGGAGTGCAGTGACACGCTCATGGCTACCGTAGCATCAGCCTGCTGGGCTCTAGCAATCCTTCTCCCTCAGCCTTCCAAGCAACTGGAACTACAGGCACGTGCTACCATGCCCAGCTAATTTTTAAAATTTATTGTAGAGAGGAGTTCTCACCAAGTTTCCTGGACTGGTCTCGAACCCATGGGCTCAGATCATCCACTCGACTCGGCCTCCCAAAATGCTGGGATTACAGACTGAGCCACCAAGTCCAGTCTAATGTTTTTATTTATTGTAGAGACGAGGTGTCACCAAGTTGCTCAGGCTGGTCTTGTACCCCTGGGCTCAGGCATTCTTCTCGCCTCCTCCTCCCAAAGCACTGGGATTACAGGCGTGAGCCACCATGCCCAGCTAGATTTATATATATTCTTATGGACATAACTGTGAGATATTCTACAACAGAAAAGCAAGATATGAAAGACATGAATAACACTGTAATTCTTTAAACTTTTTCATTTAAAGTAGTTTCAATTATGAAACAATTGCAAATGCACAGCCTCCATGTACAGTGCAAGGAACTTTTTCCTGTACATTGAACAGTAAGTTGCCAATATGGTGTCCTAACTCTTACTACTGTGTGTAATTCTTACAAATGTGGACGTCATTCTGTGTAACCACAGTACAATCAGCAAAATAAGGAAAATAAATCATTCCCATATATACATCCATATGTTTACATCTGTGTTTATTTTATTGGTGTATACAAACATACACATGCACACACTTTTTTTTGTTTGAGTCAGACTCTCATTCTGTCCCCCAGGCTGGAGTACAATGGCACTCCCACAACCACCACAGCTTCGACCTGCTGGGTTAAAGAGATTTTTCTGCCTCAGCCTTCCACGTAGCTGGAATGATAGGTGCATGCCCCCAGGCCTGGCTAGCTTTTTGATTTATTGTAGAAATGAAGTCTTGCCAAGTTGCCCCTGAGTCTTCTTGTCTCAGCCTCCCAAAGTGCTGGGATTACAGGCGTGAGCCACTGCACCTGGGCTTCATCTTTATATTCTTAATTTATCCTACAAATAAGATTTTTGTTTTATTTTTTTCATTTACAGGCAGGGTCCAGTCAGGAGAAAAAAACAATGACCGGTTATTTGAACAGAGAAAATTTAACTTAAAGATTGTTAAGTAGGTAAAATATTGTTAACTTAGTCACCAAAAGGAGACTAATAAGGTGTCATGGAACAGCTCTAGGAAATGACTGCTACCCCTGAAGCTTTCATTTGACTTCTATGTTGGGATGCTGTTTAGCTGGTATTGGTGTCTGAGGGGCATGTTGACACTGGTTCAGGGGGTGTTGAAAACATTGCCAGCTGGGCCCAGCTGTTATGATAGGAAGGGCCTGCTTTTGCTAGGCCGACAGAGGGTACCAAGAAATGGCCTTGACGGGAACTGGGTGCAGACAAGCCCAGAGGAAAGTGCACGTCCCTTTTTCCTCCCCGAGCCTTGTCTCCCGGTGGTGTTCCTTTGGCAGAGGCGAACATGGAACCAGCGCATGTGCAGAGCTCACACTTCACAGAGGTTCAGACAGCAGCTTAATGGCCGGCCCAGGCCACTGCGTACAAACACATCCTCCCATTTGAACTTATGGATAACAGTGAAACAACTCTTCCACTCTAACAGGATGCTACTTTACTTCCTACAAAGAAATTCATTTTTGCCCTCTCCTCCAAATTGGGAGACACAACATTCTAGCATTCATTATATCTGTCTCTGGAAGATTGATTCACCATCCAGTTGTGACCTGTATTGCTTCTCAAATTCAGTTCTAACCTATTTGGTTATTCTCTTATGTAAGGAATTACGGGGTAAAGGAAGCCTCCAACAAAACTTATGTAGAATAATAAGACACAGGACAAGAGAGAATAGTTAATATCTGCAGATACATAATATTTACACAAACACATTTATAAGAAAATGTGAGTTGCTGCTATACTCACACTTTAAAAAAAATTTACTCTTTTTTTTTTTTTTGGTGAGTCGAAGTCTCACTCTGTTGCCCAGACCTAGAGTGCAGTGGCACACTCATGGCCACCACAACCTTGACCTGCTGGGCTCAGGTGATCCTTTCGCTTCAGCCTTCCAAGTAGCTGGAATCACAGGTGTGTGCCACTACGCCCGGCTAATATTTTGATTTATTGTAAAGATCCGGTCTCACCATGTTGCCCAGGTTGGTCTCAAACCCATGAGCTCAGGCAGTCTTCTCGCCTGTGCCTCCCAAGGTGCTGCATTTACAGGTGTGAGCCACACACCCAGCTTAGATTTACTCTTAATTGATATATAATAATTGCATATACTTATAAGCTACATGTGATATTTGCCACATGTATAGGCTGTAATGGTCATGTCAGGGTATTTAGGGTGTCTTCTACCTTAAGTAGTTCTCATTTCTATATGTTAGGAGCATTTCAAGTCCTCTCTTTTAGCTATTTTGAAATATTCAATACATTGTTGTTAACTGTAGTCACCCTAATCTGCTATTGATTGTCGCAAAGTTTTGTTGTTTTTTTTTACTTAGTTCACTGCCAATTATATTGTTTCCTTTGCCTTAGCCAGGACCTTAGCTGGGCAAGATTTTTTCTACTTGTTTGAAATAGCTTAAACCTTCATTCCTAAAGGATCTGAATCCCCGTGGATTTGCTTTTTTGTTTGCTTTAATTTTCCATTAGCTTTTACTGATGGGCGTGTAAGTACTAAGAGGCAACCCACAGAATCCCAGATGTTCCAGAGGCAGTGTTCTCTGCCACTGGTGTTTAGTAGCAAAACAATCTCTACTTAGTAATTGCAGGCCATATAGTAACCCTTCTTTACTTGTTGCATCAGGGATAAATATCCTTTTGTATATCCAGCAGAGTCTTTTTGAGCTATTTCTCTAGAGTTGAAAGTATTGTCTGGAATGTTTCTCAAGTCAGATATTAAATTTAGTTCATCATAGGATTGGTCTGATTGTGGTTGAATATCTTAGTCTGAAATGTGTGTGTATACCCATCCGTTGTTCTTGTCTGAGAGTAATCTACTCCTGGAATGAGAACAATAGAGGTTAGGACCTCTTGTCATATGGTAAAATTTGTGAGCTTGTGCTTCTGGACTGTAAACCTCACAAGTTCTTCTCAGTGTCTTTCTCCCCCCTCTGCCCCAACACCCCGACACATGCACACGGTGGGACAGGAAGGCTAGAGTGGTCTGGAGTTGGTTATTTTCCTCAGAGCTGCTTAGGCCATGTGAACAAGAATGGAGTGCTCTGGCTTACTTGAAAATGGTTTCTTTCAGCGGGGCTCGGTAGCTCAGCCTGTAATCCCGTGCCTTTGGGAGGCTGAGGTGAGTGGAATGCCTGAACCCGCGGGTTCGAGACCTGCCTGGGCAGCGAGACCTCATCTCTACAATAAATCAAAAAAT